>NW_022589704.1:54062806-54195349 GCF_004348235.1 Phoca vitulina
AGAAGAGAAGAGAAGAGAAGAGAAGAGAAGAGAAGAGAAGAGAAGAGAAGAGAAGGAAGAGAAAGAAAGACAAACCAGATAAGTACTCCAAAGTAGAAGCTAAATGATTGACTCTGATCCTGAAATGTGACAGCAGTTGTTTCCTTCAAGCCATAAACCTCTCTAGCAGGTTCATTTATTCACAAGGTAGCTTTAAAAATTACTCCCCAGGTTTGATGATTTTTCAAGCCTCTTTTTTCACTTGGTTTTAGTTTTTCTCTTTTTACTTATGGAAAAGTAAAAAATTAATGCACACATACATATTCTGAAAGATGATGACTTCATAGAAGAACAAAAGATTGACGTCTGCTCAGGATCCTATGCTGTGATTGCTCCTGTAAGTACCATTTTTCTGGGAAAAAGGGGGGGCTGTTTTAGACCCCCCTACACCTCTACAAAAAATGGTTTTTTAAAATCTCTACTATGTTGTAAGACGATTCCATGCATCTTACAGGTCCTAAATAAAATTTAATTGATGACTGTGATGATGATCTAGAACTAAAGTCAGGGTCCATCAAGATTATTTTTGTATGCTCAGCATGATACCTGTTTACTTTCTGCCAACAGCACTCAATCCATGCTCTTTAATCCCACATAATTATAGGCAGACTGAATATGGTCAGCTGCAGGAAATTCCCTCCCCACTCTTCTTTGCTCTTTTCTATGATGGACTCTGCAAGCTTTGGAAAAGGAGAGAACACTGAAAAAGGAAAAGAAAGAAGAAAAGTATGGCAAAGGGCCCCCTGTGCTACGCTGCGGGTTCTTTTCGCCCGCGCCCATTCCTCTTCCCTAGTCTAATTCACCATAACTTTATAACCATCCTGAAAGGGCAAGTGGGAAAGTAAAAGAGAACAGATATCCGTGGGGGTAAAATCATGGTTTCCTCTCTGTTTCCCCCAGTCCAGCCCCAGAGGAGGGGAAGAAGGCAGGGGAATTTTGCTTGCCATACCTAAGGAATTCCCAGATTGTGCGGTGTTTTGTGGCCAGCCTATGCAAATCAGACCCTGGCCCAAGGAGCTTTTTTCCACTTCATTCATCTCTTTTCCCTTTGCCTATTTGTCCTTCAAAACCTAGCTCAAAATCACAACCCCCAATACCTTCACTGATCTTCTCTGCTAGAAAGAAGCAATCTATCGCACCTGATACTTTGGTCAATTCGACTGATATATACAACTGTCTTGGTCTTACCTCTTGCTTCCACCTCTTATCTCCCCTATCAGACTGCATTGAGTCTGAGAAGCAAGGACTGGACCTTAGTTCCCTGCACACAGTAAGTGTGAGTTAAAAGTGAAACTTACAATGCTTCTATTTATATGTATGTACTTCCTAAGAAATTAATCTATTGTTCCTTTTGCACAAAAGTATGTATTTTCACACAGTGTGTATGCAATGTCACAGAATAAAGGTTTTGGCTTGTTCTGAGACTATAATGAATGTTCATACGGACATTCTGTGCAACCTTCAAAAAGCCAGCAACCACAATCAAGTGTAGTGCCTTCTATAACCTTCGGGGGAGGGGGGCTGATCACTCTGATTAAAAATTAGCACTCTATCAATATGTGGTTCAGTATAATCAATCATCCCTGGTAGTTACTGAAGCCAGAAATATTAGGCATAATTATTTTAGTTCAGCTCCAAAAACTTGATTAGGACAGAAAGATTTATATCATCACATTCAAATTCCAAATTTGCAGGTGGCTAATATACTGTTTTATTCAAAAACCAAGAAGTTTAACCAAGTGACAACAGAACTTTATTTAATTAAGAAACTGTACAGGGTTTTTTCCCTTACACATAAACCGTGTGCAGGGCAGAAGTCCAGAGGTATCAAGCTTATAAAGTTCAAGTCTGATTACTCCTTGTGACAAAACATATCGAAGATTAATTCTTAAAGCTCTTGTTAAAAATACACTCAGAGAAGGGAAGAGTTGTTTCTTTTTAAAACTATGACCAAAATTAATGCTTTTTTAAAAAAAAGTAAACCGCTTTTTATCAAAACACATGAAAGGAATCATGTTCTAATTTAACGATACATTCTGCAGACCAAAAAGCCTCCCCAACACATTCCACCTAAGCAATTAATAAATTAGAAAATGTAAAGGTTGGAAAGGCTGATTCAAACAAAGTCTTCTATACCAACGAGTACTCAGGTAGGAGTCTTTGCAGAATCTCATCAGGAAGTTTAGTGATTTGGCAAAGGTTCCTTCTGAATGGCTCATTCAGGAAGCAAATGATCCGTTATCTTTGCAACAGAATTTTTCCTGTAAGTTGTGCGACTAATCCTCCCACGGTCTGAATTTTGCCCACTATACACCATGTTCTTGTCCAGCACAGTTCCCACACATTCCACTCATTTCTTATTCAGGTCCTCAGAGCATATGATGTGTTCTACCAAACACTAGACTGTCTCGTGTAGCTACTAAGTTAATACATAGAATGCAAAATGGAAACAAGATAAAGCGAGCTCCAT
Organism: Phoca vitulina; assembly: GCF_004348235.1. Lineage (NCBI taxonomy): Eukaryota > Metazoa > Chordata > Mammalia > Carnivora > Phocidae > Phoca > Phoca vitulina. The sequence goes on from NW_022589704.1 coordinate 54,065,316, forward strand.
CATTCTGTAACATATTAAAGATTCTTAGAATAGTAAAAACAGAAAGACCAGCAGAAGAGTATTTACACAAAGTTAGCAGCCTACATAGCAAAGTCCATTTCACAACAAAAATAAGAGATGAGACATTTTTGACTATTTTCTGTACATTAGGTGGCCCACTGTGCTGACTCAATGCCCACATCATTTTCACAAAGATTGGTCTTTATTTAAGGTTAAACATCTTAAATTGCTTTCCCAGAAAACTATAGCCTAAGACCTCTTCTCATTATCTTGTTTACTTTGTCTACTGTCTCCATTAAATATCTTAGTTAGTAAAAAGATTTTGCTATTTTGTTTTTTTTCACTGGCAACAAGGTTTAGAGAAGAAACTGATTTTCCTCTTCTTACCTGTGATAATCCCAAATACAATGAGGATTTCTACACTGTGTCTAAAGCCCTGGAGAATAGATTTAGTGCTACAACCCAACAGTCTATGAAAACAGGCTGTTCCGGGGTAACTTCCTAACGATGAAAAACACGATCTGTAGGCACTTTCACCCAGCAACTACTGTGGTTTTCCTGTCAATAACTGAAGAGCTGATTTTTATCTTGGAAATTTATCTAATCTCATTAGTGCTACCATATATCAAATAAGTTAAAATTCACCAACTGATACAACAGAACAGAGTTTTCACATCTGCCATTAAGCATTGATTAATTTATCCACTCATCACTAAATCAATTGTGCAGCTATTATATGCAAACACTAAAATCAGACACTAAAGAAATATAGAAATGTAACAAACAATCAACAAAAACAAAGCTCCTTCCCTTAAGAAATTTAGAGTTTAGGGGCCCCTGGCTGGCTCAGTTGGAAGAGCATGTGACTCTTGATCTCAGGGTCATGAGTTCGAGCCCCATGTGGGGTGTAGAGATTACTTAAATAAATAAAACTTAAAAAAAAAAAAGAAGAAATTTAGAGCTTCGCCATAGATAACAGGATACAGTATGTGAATAATCTTTTTAAGTTACAAAAGCAGAAAATATATTACGGATATTCATGGCATGAAAATATTCATTCTAGCTTAGAATTTCTGAGGCAGGTGGAAAGCAGATGGGGGGAAATTGCTCAAAAGAGGAGGCAGCTGAAAGATGAGTAGATTCAGGCAAGAAATGGACACAAGCAGAGATGGATAAAGGACATTTCAAACAGTGAGGAAAAGTGTATGAAAATCAACAGATGAGAAAGCATAGACTATAGTCCCAGTACTTGAGTCTAGGGTACAAAAAAAAAGGGGGGGGAGGGGGGGGCGGAAGAAAGGCAGAGAGGAGGTATGGAACATCTAAGATCTTCCACAAAGGCTTCTGTGGAAGGTCTTAAATGCTAGTAAAGGACTAGATTTCACTAGGTGGGCTGTAGAGAACAGGAGTTCAGTTCAGAGCAGCAGAATCATGTGATTATGCATCAGTGGAGCCAATGCAGGAGAACAAATTTGAGGAGAGAGAACCCAGAGGCAAGAGAGGACCTCAGAAGACATTTAGCAGCCCCAAAAGGAAGGCGGAGCTACCTGGGAGAGCGGGCATCCAGGAGGGACACATGAGGAACTCATATTTGATAGAGCAAAATGTGATCCTATTTGGCATCACATATTTCTTGTCTTGGCAAAATAATGGGAAATAAAGCATAACCATTTTTTCAGAAACATGACTGAAGAAGTAATATATGGTCAACATGTTAATAAACTGAAATAATTTACTCGGCTCATTTTCTCAATCTGTTATATTTCTATAATTTAGGCCAATTTTCCCAGATTTTTTGTTTATTTATATCTAACTTGGTTTAAATTGACACGTATTTCTCTGAGGGTGGGGAAAGTGTTAGATTTTTCCAAATCCCAAAGGCCAAGCACAATTAAGGACCTGGCATCTATTAAGGATTCAAAGAAAATTTCTTTTTCCAAATTTAACAGTTTTGTCAACGCTGACAAAAATTCAGATGACTGATTATACAGGTAAAAATTCTGATTATTACTTAAAGGAGACTTCAATTTTATTATTCCCTTGACAATTTCCATTTTGTATCCAAAAAACAAATAATACAGAAGCTACTCAATGGTCCTATTATTCAGTTGAGTATAATTTTATTTAAAAATTCTAAAGCACTATATGGGGTGCCCGGGTGGCTCGGTTGGTTACGCGGCTGACTCTTGATTTCGGCTCAGGTCATGATCTCGGGGTCCTGGGATGGAAGCCGCATTGGGCCCTGCGCTCAGCAGGGAGTCTGCTTCCGGATTCTCTCTCTCCCTCTGACCCTTCCCCCACTTGCTCACTCTCTCTAAAATAAATGGATAAATCTTTGAAAAACAACAACAACAACAACAACAAATAACCTCTAAAGCACTATAACTATGCCTTGGACATATCCTGATCCTCCAAAAGTAGTATGCTACAGAGAAAGAGTTCGTACTTTCTCTGTGAAGGTCCAAATCAGTAAACATTTTAGGTTTTGTGGGTCATGCAGTTGCCACAGCTCTGCCATTGTAGCAGGACAGCAGCCAGAGGCAAGATGTAAATGAATGAACATGGCTATGTTCCAACAAAACTCCCCTTACAAAAAAGTGGTGGATCGCATTCAGTCCTTGGACTATCGTTTGCTGACCCCTGCCTAGCAGATAGCCCAGCTGTGGCAACTTGGTGTGATTTTGTTGTTTCTTGTTCCTCCAATGTACATAACTGATGAACTGACCGAAAGAAAATTACTCTGAGAAAATGGGCTCCAAAGAAAATCTCTACTGCTAGAGTAGTGATTAAAAGGAAAAAATGGAGAGGTTCTAAGGAAGCGATGCATTTAAGTAAACAAGAGAAGTTTGTGTAGATTAGAATAGATATGTGGTATGGTGAGCGCTGTGAATTGTGTAAGACTGATGAATCACAGACCTGTACCCCTGAAACAAATAATTCATTATATGTTAATTAAAAAAATCATAAAAAAAAGAGAATAGGAATGTAGAGTTTGGTGAAATCTCAGATCACCACTAAGAGAGTCCAGTGTATAGTCTAAGAGGAAATACGAAAATGTGACTCATGAAACCATTTCAGGAAGTGCTCCAACCAATGCCCAAAATGCTCATTCATTGGGAGAAAAAACTTCAGGGAAAGCGTAATCTATTAAATAAGAATATATTAAGAAATGCATGAATCCTAACAGAATATTCATGTGATGAGAAAGCCAGGGAATTTGGAAATTTATGGAAGTCTCAGATCATGCTTTCTTCATGAATTCTGATGATCATACTATATTTACTTCACAGAACCGGGGGGAAAGTAAGGAAATACTGTCATCAAAGCTTACCAATCTATATTTAAATCTATAAGACAGTTATGACAAAAACTATCTTAATTCACTATCATCGGCTCACTGATGCTCACCACTAATTCACCATGGAAGGTGACTGGGGTTCCGCACATGTAAAATGTGGCTCCTTCACAGAGGCGGCAGAGGATTAAGCAAGCTAACGCATGTAAAGTGTTCAGAACAGACCCAGCACACGGGAAACGCTTGAGTGTTGTGATGCTGCTGGGCTCCCCTGGGTCCCTTCTCCCAGGCCAGCCTTCCTGCTGCTCACCTGGTGCCCCCCCTTCCCCTAGGCTCCCCCAGTTAGGCCCTGTCTAACTCCTAACTCCGAGGGCTTCAGCCTACCCTTTGTTAGGGAGATGGCTAAGTCTCTCTCCAATGCTGACTTCTTTTCCAGATTGCATTTCCAACTGTCCGCTGGATGTTTCCATTGGAATGTATTATGGGCACCTGAAACTCAATGGGTCTAAAAATCGAACCCCTTACATTCTACCCTTGCCCCTTTGTCTACCCTTGCCTCTTCTCGTCTTCAGCTTTTATTAGTGACATCATTCTCTACCCTTAAACCAAGCTAGAAAACTGCAGTTTCTCTCAGCCACTTCCCTTGCAACCTTCCCATGTAGCTCACCCCAAGTCCGCTCACTTCCATTTCCCGCGTTCCCTTTCCCTGACATCGCTCTTGGGTCAACTCGGCCTTCTCTGGCCTCGGTTATGTGCTCTGCCTCCTGACGCCTCTACTTCCTACCACTCTCCCCGACAGGCACCTTCGCTGCCATCAGAGTCCTCCTCTTTCTTAAAGCATGTATTTGACCATGTTATTTCTGCTTCTCAGTTATTCTCTATGGCTTGGGGGAAAGGGGTCTATGGACCTAGAGGTGAGCATCAGAGCACCTGGGAACCCTCTGACACTGGATATAAAAATCTGTGAATCCTTGATCAAAACGAAAGTCACCGTCTGAGAGGACAATGTTAACTCCTCCGCAGGGTACAACCTACAGCCTTACACTGCATCTTAGTCACTCTGCTTGGCTTCCACCTGTTTCAGATACCCTGGACACCCTATTTTCCTCCAAACATGCACATTGAATGCCATCTCCCCTCTGAGCTTTTGCATGTGCTGTTCCCTCTTCCTGTGGTGCTCTTTTCTGCCTGTTGAACACCTGAACATCCTTGAAGTCCCGGCTCAGGTCTCAAATGTCACCACCGGGAAGCCTCGCCCAAATGTCCGACTATGTATGCGTGGGCAACAAAAGAGACGCTGAATAGATTTCTGGTGTCTGTATATCATAACATTGGTCCGAAATTTCTTTTCTTTTTTTAAAGATTTTATTTATTTATTTGACAGAGAGAAGGAGAGAGCACAAGCAGGGGGAGCGGCAGACAGAGGGAGAAGGAGTAGCAGGCTCCCGTTGCAGTGCTCGATCCCAGGACCCTGGGATCATGACCCGAGCCAAAGGCAGACACTTAACCAACTGAGCCACCCAGGCGCCCCTGGTCTGAAATTTCTTAAATCAAAGCTTTCTGCTATACAAAATAAATAGCCTTAAATGTTTAGACACACATCATGTTTAGACACACATCATGTTTACTTAAGTCTAGGGACATTCTTACTGGTGTCCTTGGATTTTAATGAAATCAAAAGTAAAGATCCAGGACCCCAAGTGCTTACGTTCAAATCCTGGCTTAGCCAGTAACCAGTAATGGGACCTTGGGCCAATCACATAGCTTCTCAATTTCATAATCTATAAAGATGGAGATAGTAACAATACCTACTATTTAGGATTATTCTGAAAATTAAATAAGTTTATATGTATAGCACTTAAAGCTATGTAAGTGCTTGCTAGTATTATAATTATTTATTGAGATCAATGGCCAGGACTAGAGGTTCTGAGAGATAATCACAGAGTAAAACTAATTGACCTTGCCATATAAGCCTCAAGCTTTAGTCAACAGAGTTAATTAGCCAGAGAACACTAACAAAGATAGCCCTTTTCACTAATGTTTTTATCAATTGAAAAATGTTTCAAACCTATCTGATAAAATTCAGATTTTTTTCCTGTTAGCCTCCAATAGCTACAAACACCAGCTCAGAATATTTCCAAGGCACACCACGGGTAGACCAAAATAATTCCTTTCAATAGAAAAAAGACCAGCGCTGCTCCTTTATGCGCGGCAAATCAATGAGCCACCTCACTGCTTACAAAGTGCCCAATATGAACGGAAAATGCTAAGTAGGAAATTGGGAGGAAAGATAAAGGAGCTTAATGACTCATATTTCAAACAAACCAACTTGTTTGCCAGAGAAATGGGGTATTAGGCATTTTAACGCCACCCACCTGGCCAAAAAAAAAAAAAAAAGAAAGAAAGAAAAAAAGCTATGAAATGTAGATCCTATCATCATTGAACCTAAGGAGGAATCAAAATAAGGGCACGCCGCAGTGATGCAGCTGACTTCCACCTCAGTGATAGGATTATGTGATATATTTAGCACTGCCTCTGTGGAAAATTTCCAGCCCAAAAAATCCATTTTGACCCATACCACTTGAACTGTGTAACAATATTTTTGTATTTTCCCACAAACTGCCAAAAGGAATACTTGACTTCCTACTAATAATCATACTTAATAATCAGACTGTAAAGTAACACACTTGTGTTAGAATTTGAAATGAAGAAAAGAGAGAATAAACCCCAATTCCATATCCTAGCGTTCAAGGTCCCCGTGACCCAACTCCAACTAACTTTCCAACTTTATCTTCCACAAAGGGCTTCTTGAAATCTTCAACCAAACAGAACTCCTAGCAATTCCCCCAGACGTACCGACTCTTCACCCACTGTGTGTGTTTTCTCTAACTAAAACGGTCTTCCCCTTACACCTCGAAGATCTCAATCCCGTCCTTCCTTTACACCCTGTGTGGGTGACAGGGAGCTGTTTCCTAGAAGGAATTCTCCAGGTTCTTAACTTTCACAATCCTTGTTCAGTACCTCATGGACTTTCCTCAGCCCATCTTGATCAGAGTTCTTGAGACACATGTCTTTTCTTCCCCAAACTGGATGCTCTTTGAGGGCAATGCCCACATCTGCCTCATCCTCAGAAGCCTGACCGCACCATGGGCACACCTTTACATGGCAGGTCCTCATACCTTCTTCTAAAGTGCTCGAAAGCTCACTGTGACTGGTTATTGAAACCAAATGGACAGGAACAGACCAACGTTGAAGGAAGAAAGGCTTCAGTTTAAAAGATATGCGGCAAGGCTTGTTTTCTCATGAAGTTGAGAGATGAGAATTTGAATGCTACTCCTAGGGTGAAGAAACTGCCATTACATTTACCATCCAGTGCCTCACCAGCAACAACTAACAGTGGTGCATTAAAAGCTTCCCTTCTACTCATGTAGAAGTGTAGGGCGTATTAGACATGATGACTGAAATGATCATTATATACACAGGTCTTGAGAGCTCTTTAACCAAAGCCCAGAGGCGACCAGTATTTTGAGTCTGTAGCAGAGGAAACACAGGATCAGCCATCTTATGATAGTATACTTTCATTATCATAAGATAATGATAACCAGTCACAGCGAGCTTTTGAACACTTTAGAAGAAGGTATGAGGACCTGCCATGTAGAGGTGTGCTTTCAAGTTAGAGAAATCATAACATGGCTGATCCTGTGTTTCCTCTGCTACAGACTCAAAATACTGGTCGCCTCTGGGTTTTGGTTAAAGAGCTCTCAAGACCTGTGTATATAACGATCATTTCAGTCATCATGTCTAATACGCCCTACGCTCTAAATATGCAAGGACCAAAATGCAAAAATCACAGAATCTGATACATAACAGAACTCCCAAATGCCAAGAGAAGGAAACAGTAACCAAAGAACCCCAAAACCCCGGCAGTCTGATACCGCCTGGGCAGAGGTTCACAAGTCCTAACAGGCCACTTGGATGGCATTCATTCAAACGTTTATTGGATCACAAGGGAGAGGCTGACTTCACTCTGGGGTGATGCCGCAGGGCTGTGCCGATCCATATGTTCTCGCCAGACCACTGGACAGCTGCCTACTGTCTGCAGTCCTACGTTCACAGAGGACATTGCTCTGCCTACTCAGTTTACAACGGTTACATAAATGAGTTCTCATATGCACTCTTAGACCTAAGTAATTTTCCGAAGCCCCCAATCCTGCAAGAATACATGACCTAAGCCCTAACCCCACATGAAAGAACACTCTCACTGGGATGGCCTGACTCAGAGTCGTGCTAATGGGAAATTTCTGTTGGGGGCTCTACCTGATATGGCTTTTATATCAATGATATTTGGAACATTCGGTCTCTAATATCACGTTGCTGGCGTCTCTTGGATTACTGGAATGGCAACTGAATCCCTGGGGCAGATAGCAGGAGACTCTAACTGTTTCATCCTACTTGCCTTTAAAATGACTATTACAGGGGCGCCTGGGTGGCTCAGTCATTAAGCGTCTGCCTTTGGCTCGGGTCGTGATCCCGGGGTCCTGGGATCGAGCCCCGCATTGGGCTCCCTGCTCCACGGGAAGCCTGCTTCTCCCTCTCCCACTCCCCCTGCTTGTGTTCCCTCTCTCACTATCTCTCTCACTGTCAAATAAATAAATAAAATCTTAAAAAAAAAAAAAGACTATTACATATATTGTTTTAAAGTACAAATATACCTACCACATGCAAATGGAGGTCAGAATAAGATTAAAAATTTAGGTTAACAAATTAGGTAAACATTGTCAGTGACATCGTTATAAATTACACATTGGTTTAAATGATAAAATAGACTCTAAATAAATAAAAGATTTGCATAATCTGTATATATGACTTAACTGAATAACCCTGGCCTAATTTCTCTTCAAGTCATTCTCTTTTATCCCCTATGCTACTCTGATGGAATTATTTCAAGCTGCCCCATTTCTTAGGCCTTTTACCATATCAATTCATCTAGGTTTCTATTTGGTTTCCACAGTAACATACTTGTTTGCTCATGAGACCACAAAAAAAATTTGACAACTAACTCAGGTCTATTAGCATTCTTACGACTAAAGTTTCCTGTATTTAGATAGATAGTATTGTCAGTAAAATCAGAATACAATTTAAAATGTTGAGACAGGGAACAATGCCATCCATTACAATTCAAAACTGTTCTTCTGGAAATCTAATTTGATGCCATAGACTGATTAAAAAAAAAATGGATGGGGATAGCAGGGTGAAGTATTACCACAGAGCAGCAACTTCCTTGAAATTGAGTGCTTCCTTTAGGCACAAGTGGAAGAGCATGGTATCAAGGAAAGAGTGGGGTCAAACAGGCTTAGTTCAAATCCCCATGGTGATGTTTTCTAGCTATGAAACTGGGCAGGTTATTCGGCTTTTCTGATCCTCAATTTCTTCATCTGAAAAGTGGGGATCTGGGATCTAATAAAACCTAGTTCAAGTTGCTTGGGAGATTACAGGTAATACATGCTCAGGACCTAGTACTGCACGAACCACCTGGCAGACACTCAACTGGTAATTGCATGGAAGGGTTAAGCTCTCAAATTTTTGGATATCAGAATTATCCTTTAGTTCTCATGGCATACACCATAGTTCATGCAAAAATACAGAGACGTTATTGAATAGTATGTTTGGCTGCTAATTTACAGACCTTCTGATACATATCAACTAATACTAGGTTAAAATTTTTCTTTTCAAAAACTGAGATCCTTGGATTATTCTAATACCTCTATACGTCAAACTTTCTTCAGACTACAAGTTTGCAAACTATCCCAGGGAGAAATGACACATAAAAATCAGCGAAATGTTCATTTCAAATACCCAACTTTTATGAGGTTCATAGAAATAAAGACTATCCATTTAAAAGTTTAAAGTACCCTAACAGACAGCTGTTGTGCAGTGAGTGGCTAAGAACCCAGTCTCTGGAAGCATCTAGATTCAAATGCTGCTCTCCTACTCTCTAGCTGTAGGACTTTGGCTGAGTTATGTCTTCTCTCTGTTCCTTGGTTTCCTTATCTGTGAAATGGGGCTCTAAGAGTACCCATTGCACAGGGTTGTAATGACGAGGAAAGAAAAATGCCTGAGATGTAGCAGGTACCCAATGTTAGCTTTCTTAAATTAATTAATTTATTTTAAAGATTTTATTTATTTATTTATTTGAGAGAGAGAGCGCACAAGCAGGGGGAGTGGAAGAGGGAGAAGCAGGTTCCCCGCTGAGCAGGGAGCTCAATGTGGAGTTCCTTGATCCCAGGACCCTGGGATCATGACCCCAGCCGAAGGCAGACACTTAACCAACTGAGCCACCCAGGCATTCCTCAATGTTAGCTTTTAAAGCAGCTTTGCCCAACAGTCACATTGCACGTATTCGAGACTCAAATTATCCCTGGTCATGCCTCGTGGTTCTTCCTATTCCTTGATAAGAGAACCAAACAGAAGAATTTCTTGGAAAGCATTTATTGCCTACTTCCTGTCCTGCTTGTTACAGACCTGACCTGAGCCCATCCTCAACCGTGCTGCAAGGCTCTATCAGAGGCTCCCCTTACCATGGTGTAGTCCACACACCAGTCCCACTCAGTCACCAACCCGTCCTGGACCAGAGACTATGTTATTGTGGGCCTTGCCTGACCATCTTTTATTCAGCAGCAACAGTAGGACAAGACTTCTTGGCACAGAGCAGACTCAATTAGAATTGTAGAACGAAAGACATCATGAAACTGGCAAGTGATAAAGCTGAGAGCCTTGATATCTGTAAAGGTCAGAATTCAATAATTGGTTGCCACTACACCCTGCTGTCATATTCATCTTCCTTCCTAAACTATGGACCTATCTCAGGATCCACTCAAATACTGGCTGAATGCCTGCCTACGTTGTGCTCTGGCCCTGAGAGTTTAGAGTCTGGAAGTATGAGCAATACTAACACTGAGAAAAATGCATTCCCTCCCTCACTCCCTTGGATTGTAATGACCAGGGTCTTTACATGTTCCGAATGAACTTTACTGAAACCTATAAAAACAATTTAGAATCTGTATTCAAATTCTTCTACATTGCTGGGGGGAATGTAACTTGGGATGAGCACTTTGGAAAAATGTTTGACAATATCTGCTAAAGGCAGTAATACCCTGTGACCCACCAATTCCACTCCTGGATAGATCTCAAGAGGAGTGAGTGCTTACATCCATCAAAAGACAAATCTGAACATGTTCATAGCAGCTGTATTCCTACTAGCACCAAACTTGAAATAAGCCAAATGCCCATTAAGAATAATACACAGAAATGAGCAAGAATGAACCACTGACGCTTGCAACAGCACACAACGACGTGGGCAAATCTCAACACAAAGAGAACCATTGTATAATTCCATGGGTATGAAGTTCAAAGACTGGCAGAATTAAAGTGCAGTGACAGCAGTCAGAATGGCAGCTACTACTGGGTGGTACGGACTGAAAGAGGTGTGACAGAACCTTCCAGTGTGCTAGAAATGTTCTCGATCTTCATCTGGGGGTGGCTTTATGCATAGATACAGATAGGGAGAATTAATTGAACCTACGCTTAAGATTTTCTATACTTTATTGTACATAACTTACACCTTTTAAACAAACAAGGAAAAAACACCATCCTTACTTTAAAAAGTTCAGTGTTCCCTCGCCTTGATTAATTAATGAACGCCAACCGCTATACTAACCATCGCAAGCATGCCCTTTGTGGTCCTTGCTGTTATGGACTTCGGATGCTAGTGGAGAAAAATCACTTCATTGGTAGCACTCTTCATTTGGCAATAAATCACATACCACCTTCTGACATCTCATTTGTACTTTTTTTCGATTACTTGACGATTTTATATTTTGCTTAAATTTATATCTGGTCTAACTTAAAATGTAAATTCCTTGGTTGGTTTAAGTCCTTCTATGCCTTTAAGTGCCAGTCACAGTCTTATACACAGCATGTGTTTACCAATTTCTTGTTTATTCATCTATCACCACCATAGTACTTCTCTCAGCCTTGCGTTTCCTGGCCAATGTTCTTTTCTTCGGATTTTCACTTTTTTCTGCCTCCTAGGCAGCCTGTAAGTCTGTCAAACACTTCAGAGAGTACACAGTCTATGTTTATATAAGCTCTATCTACTAGTAGAGTGTAGGATGTGGCTTACGCTATTCTAAGTTTTCTTTCTTTCATAAACCCTTTCAGCCAATAGTAGAATGAAATTCATTCTATATGATTCATCCTATTATAGAATCCTATAATAAGAATGTGGAAGAGGTCAAGTGCGCAAAGTACAGATATAATCGATAGACTCACGTCATCCAGGAGAAAATGATAAGCCTTGCTTTGATAGCTTTCAATGCACTGGCCAAAAAAAGAAAAAAGTAGCCAAGCCTCTCTAGCTTCCTCTTCCCACAGTGCTCACGGTCCTGCTGATGCCATACATATCCACAGACCCGGAAAATACCCCTGAGAATGATGTGTAGGATGCCATGCTACTCATCTCCCCAGCATGTTTTTTTAAATGTGACTTTTCTAAGGGTCATTAATTTAAAAGTTCCAGAAAAAGCATGAGCCCTACAACTGAATGTACTAAACAACAGTTACCACTGATCTGACAGAAAGAGCAAGAACCGGGGATGAATTAAGTTTCATAATTTTCTTTTCTGTGGTGTTGTTACTGACAGCAGGCCTCCCGTGATTCCCGAAGCTACCTGTTCTCACCTGAAGTCACAAGGCTGCAGGTTGCATCTGGAAGTCCCAGCCTCTCTCAGTGTATTCAGGCTTCCTGGTGACTTTCCTGCTGACCTGCACCATCCCAGCCACTGAGCACCAGCTGCCCTCACAAGAGCTACGCCCACTTCAGAGACGGAGCAAGTTGATCCACCACAAGCCCTGTGGCTTCGTGATGGAGCATGCTGACATAACAGAATCAGTTTCTGTTTGGTTCTCTCCCTGGTATTCAAAGGGAGAAGCCCAAATGCTGCAGAGCTTTACTCTTCTGTTCTCCTCGGAGACACCTGCTCACTGTAAATCATGAGGTATTATCCTGGGGACAATCATCAGAAGTCATGCTCCAGGGATACCTGGGTGGCTCAGTCGGTTAAGCGTCTGTCTTCAGATCAGGTCATGATCCCAGGGTTCCCGGGATCGAGTCCCACATCGGGCTCCTTACTCTGCAGGAAGCCTGTTTCTCCCTCTGCCTGCCGCTCCCCCTGCTTGTTCTCTCTCTCTCTTTCTCTCTCTACCCCCCCTCATTCTCTCTGGCAAATGAATAAGTAAAATTTAAAAAGAAAGAAGTCATGCTCCACGTTATGATAGGTCAGTGTGACATACTAAAAATACGTCCCCACAAAGTTCATATGTTGACGCTCTAACCCTCAACATGGCTGTATTTGGATATGATCTAGGGCCGTTAGGGAGGTGATACAGGTTAAAGGAGGTCAGAAGGGTGAGTCCTAATCAGATAGGACTGGCGTTTTATAAGAAGAGGAAGACACAGTAGAGATCAATCTCTCTCTCATCCCCCTCCCACACCAGGTCACAGAGAAACCATGTGAGGACACAGTAAGAAGATAGCCGTCCATGAGCCAGAAAGAGTCCTCACTAGAAACCGACCCCCATGGCACCTTGATCTTGAACTTGTAGCCTCTGAACTGTGAGAAAATAAGCATCTGTTGTTGAAGGCACCTAGTGCGTGGCCAGCTTCTGTTAACAGCAGCTCCCGCTGACTAATACAGTCAGTGAAGGGCTGCAGGGTAGCGGCATTCCATAAAAATCAGAGAACACGTATATGCAGTCCACCGGGTGCAATGCAGTCCCTGAATCAGCTCGGCACAAAGAAGCACTTCACAGAAGGACTGAGGATTAGGCTTGAGACCAGAATTCCAAACAGGCAGCCCTGCAAACCTGAGTGTGATTTGTCCTGGCCCCACCAACCCCATGTCATCCTTCCTTTCAATTCTTGAAGCACCTTCTGCTTCCTCTGCATGGAAAACACTTCTTTCCCTTTCTTCATCATCTAGTTAAGCCCAGTTCAGCCCAAAGGTCAGTGCCCAGGGAACGTTCTCTGATGCCGCAGGCGGGGCCCTCTCTCTGTCAGGGTCTCACAGCACCACATTCTTGCCCCAGCATTTGAAGCAAGTTGGCAGAGAGAGATTTCTGTGATCTCTTTTTAGGCGCATGTTTTAACCACTAGTCTGTAAACTTCCCACAGCTACACGGTGCTCAAATATCTGCAGCACAAAGTGGGAAAAGAAGTAAAAAAGGAAGGGAAAAGAGGTGATGAAAAGGGTAGGGGAGAGAAGGGGAGCAGGGGACAAAGACAGTGAAAGAGAAAGGTTGAAGGACCCGGTACACTGACTTTGTCCGTTCCGGCTGCTGGACCGAAATAACCACGGGCTGGGGGGCTGTGTAGACAAGGTGGAAGGGCCAAGGGAGCTCGGGGAGGTCTGTTTTATAAGGGCACTGATCCCATTCAAGAGGGCTCCATCCTCAGGACCGAATCACCTCCCAAGGCCCACCTCCTAACACCATCACTTTGGGGGTTAGGAATGCAACATATGAATGTTGGTGGGAATGACCAGTCTAGTGTAGCCACGCAGCAGTCTCGTCAGATGGAGGCCAGCGACAGCAGGGAAGCATGCTGACCTGCTCACACTTGCCCCCAAAGTGCTGCCACACTTCCAAGAGCTGGCCCAAATCTCTCAAGTTAAAGCCACTGGCAAAGATCTGTGACCGATCTGTGACTCGCACCGCAGCTGTGGGACAGTCAGCCAGTCCTACAGCTTGAAACAGCATGAACTAACTTGTTCTGTGCAAACTTTGGGGGCTGTATTTAGTCATTTTGTACACATACACACACATCTACACACTTACCAGTATAAGACTCTAAAAAAGTGACATATAAAAAAACGCCCACTGTGTCCCACTGATGATACTCGAGTTTTCACACCCCCCCTTGAGCTGCACACCAGTGATTCCCTACCTACGGCCCAGGGACCCCTTGGAGATCATGATGCCATTACTGTGAGGGGCTCACATGCATCCACAAAGCAAGTTCTGCCTGCAGACAGAATACATTAAAGCCCAATTATTAAAGGAGACAATGCCTATGAATCCACAGTACTGGCCTGATGATCAGTTTTGACATTTATATGACGGAATGATGCTACCGATCAAGTAACTTCAAGGGACTTAATTTACTTTTTTATATGTTTATGGATTTTACTTTCCCCTGGTTAGATCATTTCCATAACTCAAGAATAACCGGAAGACCTTAAGGAACAAAGCAACTAGCATTCACAGCATAGAACAGTGTTAGAACAGTGTTCCGTGTACAGCCCAACTGTAGGTCATCACGTAAGAAGTGCCCCCCCCCCCGCCCTGGATAGCTCCCTGAGCCTCCTGTTACCAAGCGACAGTCCTGTCCTCTATTCTAAATATGGACTTAGTGTGACTCTCGCCAACAAGAGGAACAAGCTCTTGGCAAAAGGCTACAATGTCAGAGGCTTCAAGGATATCTTGAGGCCAAGTTTAAGTTGATCATCATCATTTTAGAAGGTACTGAGAATTTCTGTGTCTCATGAGTAAAGCACACATATACCCATACCTGAGCATCTCTGCAAGCCCTGAGGCTTCCTAACCGAGGTGTGAAAGACATGTGGTCAGAGAGAGAAAGGCGCCATCACCAAGCATCCCAATACAGCTGAAAAACATCCTGACCAGGAGTTGGAGGTCTGGATTTCTAGTCACAGCCCTGCTGCTTTGAAGTGTGTCACTTTGCAAGTCTCTGGGGCTTGGTCTCTTTATTTATAAACTGAAGATGTTAGGCTACCAGATGATCACAAAGCTCCTTCCAGCTCCGACAGTCTATTTTAGCTGTACTTTTGTCCAGGATCACACTAACAAGGGTTCCATTTCCATTATAAATTTGCAACTATATCTACAAAAGACCAAGTCTGGAACTCCTGATAAGACAAGAACTAATACAGTACCAAGCACTGGGTATACTGAGTGTTATATGGGATTCGGACGTACTTTCTCCAACTCTGAATTTCAATTCTGATTCTTCACCTCAATTCCGTATTTCCCAACTTATGAATTCCAAGAAGCACTGAGAGATATAGAAACCCTAGGATTCCAATCTTTTTCTAGCACCTTTTTTTCCCCCCAGAACTTTTTAAAATTAAGACTTTATTTCTTAGAGCAATTTTAGGTTCATGGCAAAATTGAGGAGGAAGTACAGAGATTTCCCACATGCGCCTGCAGTCACACAGGCACGCCTCCCCCGTTACCAGCTTTCCCCCCGACTCATATATTTGCTACAATTGATGAACCTATATTGACACATCATAAGCACCCAAAGTCTATAAATTATGGTTCACTCTTGTTATTGTACACTCAATGGCTTTGGACAAATGTATAATGACATCTACCATTATAGTAACTTAGAGAGTATTTTCACTGCCCTAAAAGTCCTCTGAGTCCATCTGTTCATCCCTGCCCCGCCCAACCACTCCAACCCCTGAGCAACTACTAACCTTTTCACTGCATTCATAGTTTTACTTTTTTCAGAATGTTCTATAGTTGGAATCCGTATGTAGCCTTTTCAGATTGGCTTCTTTCAGTTAGTAATATGAACTGAAGCTCCCTGCATGTCTTTTCATGACTTGATAGCTCATTTCTTTTTAGTGTTGGATAATATTCCATTGAAACATTCACTTACTGGAGGATACTTTGGTTGTTTCCAAGTTTTAGTAATTACGAGTAGAGCTTCTTTCTCCCCGCCCTCACTGGAAAATAATGTTTATTGAGATCCCACCAGCTGCACAATCTGCTCCTGCCATTAAGCTCCTTCTTCCTTTGCAATTCGGTCTTTCTTAAGTGGTCCCATGAATGCTTTCTTCTCCTCCACCGTCTGGAATCAGCCGTGGCCAAACATGGAGGTGGTGTCAATGAACTTAAGGTCAATCTTCTCCAGGGCCCGCCACTTGGTCTGCAACAACAAGGACTTGTGGAAAGTAAGCACTCGCTTCTTGGTTCCCACCACACAGCATTTCAGCATGACAAAGTCATTGGTCACTTCACCATAGTGGACAAAGCCACCCAGAGGGTTGATGCTCTTGTCAGACAGATCATAATCCGTGGAAGCACTGTTCTTGATCATTTGCCATCCTTGATGAGGTAGCCCTGGCCGATCTTATAGATCTTCTTGTTGATCTCAGTACAGCGATGGTAGCCTTCCTGCCCAGCCTGAGCCATGGAGAACGCCACTCGGGCAGGTTGCCATGCCCCAATACAGGCAACCTTGCTCAGGCCCCGGTGGGTCTTGCGGGGTAGCTTCTTAGTGTGCCAGCGGCTGGTGACCCCTTTGTAGCCTTTGCCCTTGGTGACACCAATGACATCGATCATCTCATCCTGCCCAAACACTTGGTTCACAGGTACCTGCTGCTCCAGCCTCTCGTGGGCCCAGTCCAGCTTCTCACCCACTGTGCCTCCATTCACCTGGATCTCCATGAGGTGGGACTTCTTCTGGCACAGAGGAAGCAGACGCATCTGGGTGTGGGCGATGAACCGGATCACCTGGCATACTTCTTCATGCTGTTGAAGTCCTTCTCCAGCTGCTTTTTGCCATCATCATCCTGCCACTTCTTGCAGTATTTGGTGAAGGCCTTCTTCTTAGACTTATGCCAGTTCTTACAGAAGCGTCTTTTGCATTCATCACTGATGTTCTCGGCAAAGATGGTGCGGAGGCCTCGAGGGGTTTCCACGTAGCCCACCATGCCCACAACCACCATGGGTGGTGTCTCCACAATGGTCACAGCCTCCACAACTTCCTTCTTGTTCACCTTGGATCCTGGCCTGTCCACCTCCCGCACGATGTGAGTCATGCCAGCCTTGTAGCCCAGGAAGGCTGTGAGGAGGACAGGCTTAGAAGAGTCATCCTTCGGGAAGCTCTTGACCTTCCCACGGTGCCGGCTGCTGCGTTTCCAAGGCAAGAAGCCCAGGGACACATGCCTGGGAGCAGAGAATTTCTGGTGACACATTCCGCCGCCAAATATTGCTGGTAGAGATGAGTAGAGCTTCTACGAACATTCCTGTACAGGTTTTTGGGTGGACATAAGTTTTCAACTCCTTTGGGTAAATACCAAAGAGTGACTACAGATCATATAGTAAAGTATGTTTAGCTTTGTAAAAAACTGCCAATCTTTCTTCCAAAGCAGCCAATGCTATTTTGCGTTCCCACCAGCAACAAATGTTGCTCCACATCCTCACCAGCATTTGGTATTATCAGTGTTCTGGAATTTTGTCTATTCTAATAGGAGTGCAGTCGTACCTCATTGTTGTTTCAATCCGCATTCCCCTGATGACATATGATGTGGAGCATCTCTTCAGATGCTTATTTGCCATCTGTATCTCTTTTTTGGTGAGGTATCTGTTAAGGTCTTTGGCCCATTTTTTGATCTGGTTGTTTGTTTTGTTATTGTTTGGTTTTAAGAATTCTTTGTATATTTTGGATAGTAGTCCTTTATCAGATATGTCTTTTACAAACATTTTCTCCTAGTTTGTGGCTTGTCTTCTCATTTTCTTGGCATTATCTTTCACAGAGTAGAAGTTTTTTTCTTTTTTTCTTTTTTTAAAGATTTTTATTTATTTGACAGAGAGAGACACAGAGAGAGAGGGAACACAAGCAGGGGGAGTGGGAGAGGGGGAAGGAGGCTTCCCGCAGAGCAGAGAGCCCGATGTGGGGCTCGATCCCAGGATGCTGGGATCATGACCTGAGCCGAAGGCAGACGCTTAACGACTGAGCCACCCAGGCGCCCCCACAGAGTAGAAGTTTTTAATTTTAATTAAGGCCAGCCTCTTCCATCTTTAATCCATTGGATCCCACAGGCTTAGAGAGGGAGGCTATTAAGCTATTTTTTGTTGAAATATCAAAAGGAGGGGGCGCTTGGGTGGCTCAGCTGATTAAGCCTCCGACTCTTGATTTTGGCTCAGGTCATGACCTCAGGGTCATGGAATCAGGCTTCTTGTGGAGCTCCTGATTAGCGGGGTGTCTGCTTGAGATTCTCTCTCTCCCTCTCCCTCTGCCGCCCACCCGCTGCTTGCATGCAGTCTCTCTCTCTCTAAATAAATAAATCTTTAAAAAATATACATCAATAGGAAACTTGTCCTTACAACATTGCATTTTTATGTCTTTTTCAAAATATTAACATTTCCTCTTTAAAAATGAGTATTAAGTTTAAAATAAACATAAACAACACTTCATTTATGTATCTTGATTCATGAAATGCGTCCCTTGGAGACAGATTCTGAATAATAATAATGAAATAGAGCTGCTAACATGTTGTTACTAACCTTAAAAGCTGGTATATTTGAGGCGTCTAGGTGGCTCAGTCAGTTAAGCATTTGTCTTTGGCTCAGGTAATGATCCCAGGGTCCTGGGATCGAGTCCTACATTGGGCTCTCTGCTCAGTGAGGAGTCTGCTTCTCCCTCTCCCTCTGCCCCTCTCTCTTCCTCTGCCCCTCCCCCCCAAACTCATGCTCTCTCTCTCTCTCAAATAAATACATTAAATCTTATTTTTTTTAATTAATTTATTTTTTTAAAGATTTTATGTACTTATTTGACAGAGAGAGACACAGCGAGAGAGGGAATACAAGCAGGGAGAGTGGGAGAGGGAGAAGCAGGCTTCCTGCTGAGCAGGGAGCCCGATGCAGGGCTCGATCCCAGGACTCTGGGATCATGACCTGAGCTGAAGGCAGACACTTAACAACTGAACCACCCAGGTGCCCCCATAAAAACTTTTTTTAAAAAGCTGGCATATTTGTATTTTTCCCCATCAAAAACAATTCCCTTTTGCAACCAGCATTAGAGAAAATTTAATACTAAAACAATTGAGAATATTTAACACATTTACTTCATTTATTGTAGATATTCAATGTGAAAACGGACATACTTTTGAGACTGGCATTTTAAACCTTTATAAGAAGTTTTTCTAGCAAAGAATAAAAATTTACATCTGTATTTAATTCTGAATTTCCCTTTGGAGTCAGTAAAATATTCATGTTTGCATCTCTAATTATGACAATAACATGCACTGTGTAATGTTTTGCCTTAGATATTGAATGTGTACATGAACACATATGCCTTCCAGACTAACCAGGGGACACTGAAGCCTGGGCCTCTTGCCTCCACCCTGTAGAATACAAAATAGTAGTCAAAACGTCTTACACACTGCCTCTCAAATAACAACAACATTCAAGTTAAGACCAGTAGGGGAAATCTGACAAAAATGATGCAGAGATGCTTTCTTGACTATGAAGGAAAACCAGAACCACCATGGGTGTGAGGGGCTTGTTGGCAGTTAATTCTGCCTTGTTTTCACACACCAAATATCTCATTTCTAAAGATAAAAGCCCTTTTCTAAGAAAAAGTTCAAAGTGAGAAAACAGTTAAAGGAGGGTCAACCGAAGCTGAAATTTGCTCAATACAAAGTTTTTCCATTTGAACTGCCATAATGTGTTTTCTGATCTCCTCACTTCACATAAATCACTTCACATCAAGGCGTCCAGCCATTTCCTGTCCGGCTGAAGCCAGTGACTAAGATTTGAGCTTCACCTTCTTGATCCTTTTCTCTACTCAGACATGTTCAAATGTAGCTTTTGTGAAAGGGCAAAGAAGTAGGTAGAAAACCAGATTATATATTTCAAGATCCCTTTGCAGTTTCGTTTTCTGTGATTTTTATAATTATTTCCTTAGCCTCTTCTCCATTATTGTACAGTCCTTGGTTATTCACTCCGCACTTTTCCAACCAATCATCATTTGTTAGTAATCTTTAATTCGAATTGGAAGTATCAGCCCGAACTCATGAAGCAATTTGCTTAATTTTCTAACTTTATGTCCTGAAAGGACCGAGAAATAATGACTAGCCAGCAGCAATCACCACCCCTGGTGTTCATATTGTGTCTTGAAATACTATTTCCGTCAAAAGGAACTGGAGCTCCGTGGAGAAATGGCTGAATCGAGGCCTGGGAATAAAAAGTACAATGAGCCTGGAACATCTTGTCTATCAAAGACTTTCTAAATAAATAAGTAGAAAGATAAATAAGTAGATGATTAATACATGTACGCACATATACATACTATATACACAATTCAGAAGCCAGTTAGAAGAGGCCCCCCTAGCCAAGAACTGGGCAATTTGATCATCAAACAGAATAATGATTGCAAATGGATTCAAACATATCAAATGTGTTTAAATCCATAAATTCATTTAAAAAGTTATTGGTCACTTTTAGAGGAAGCCAGTTAACCAACTCATTCTGAAACTGGTAAATAAAGAGGAAGAATCAGCATTTATCTTGCTTTTCTAATACAAGCTTGCTCCTCGGGATAAGTGAGAACTTGATACAGAAGAGTTTCTCTTTACGGAAGCTTTCCAGCTAATAAATGAAGAAAAATGTTAGATTTAGAAGATCACCATGCGGCACCTCCTAATGAGTGAACGGGATCTCAGCAACGGTCCTTGATGCTACGATCACCGGAAGCCAGCCCCACCCTCCAGAGGTTTAACAGGGAAACGAATTTTCCACTATTGACTCAAACTTAACACAAACAGCAAATGGAATAAAGTCAAAGTTAATTTGACCTTTCAGACTCTCTTCTTTTCAACCAGTTAAAGAAACTACAAGTAATTCAGCAACGTCAGTATATATAAGTATATATACTCTATATACTGACAAAGGAGCCAGAGGCTCCTATAAATTAGTTCATCCTTGGGTTCACCGCTCTACTTATGAGCCTTTCCTTAGATAAACTCTTACACATATATCCCCTAATAGTGACAAGTAAGGGTAATTCTGCTCTTACTTTTTTGGTCTGTGTTGTCCTTCTGTAACCTAAAATAGAGATAATTGAGTTAAAGAATTCAAAGAAAATTCCCTACAGAAGAAAACCACCTTTGGATCTAATTCTACTGTTGAGTTCTCACTGATTTCTTTTAAATGAAATGAAATGAAATGCAAGCTCTGGGTACAGTAATTTAACCACTATTTTGATCACTCCTCTTCTACTTAATTAGCAAAACTAAACCGTTAAGTAATCCCATTAAAAATGACAAGACAGGTAAATGGCTTTCTGAATCTTACAATTATCAGTACTTGACCTTAAAAAATCAGCACAAGCTCAAATGGAATTTGATCAAGAGGCCTCCAGAAACATATAGGCAGACACACTAGGGGAAATTAGTAGGAAAGGGACCTGAGGCGTGGGGAAGCATTCACATAAGCAAATGACTTGGCTAGCTACAGGCAAATTATATCATGGAGCCCCAGCTCCTGCACCACCAACCTTCCAAACAGAATCTGCTCTCACTGGAGGAAATGATGTATCCTTCATACATCAAGAAAAACAGTTCATCTCCCTATATGAACTTAAGCAACAATAAAATGAGGCCAGGACCTGGGTTTTTCTCGTGGTATCATTCAGGAAATCATCTTTCTATAGCTATGAGATAGGAATACAGCACCAGGGGCGCCTGGGTGGCTCAGTCGTTAAGCGTCTGCCTTCGGCTCAGGTCATGATCCCAGGGTCCTCAGATGGAGCCCCACATCGGGCTCCCTGCTCAGCGGGAAGCCTGCTTCTCCCTCTCCCACTCCCCCTGCTTGTGTTCCCTCTCTCACTGTGTCTCTGTCAAATAAATAAAATGTTTAAAAAAAAAAAAGAGCTGACGTGTGCAGAAGTCCTTACAGTCCAGGGCCTGTTTCCCTGCAGCAGCTCCGTATTGCTGGAGAAGGAGAAAAGTACCCCGCATCCTTTCAGGACTCTTTGGTCTTTTGGGTGCGACACAAATCGAGTGAGGGAAGGAGGCAGGAAAATCACCTGGATCCCTGCAGGATTAATTTATTCAAAAGAAATAACAGAAAAATACTCAACATGCAAAAGTCTTGTGAAGAAAATGAAGGAAAACCACAGAACATGCCAAAGACCGAGGCCGACCGCCCTTCAGAAGATGTATCACAGAGGCGGAAGGAAATCAATCCTCAACCTTCCGAAGAAGGTGTAAGCCAGGCAGCAGAAGGAAATCTTAGAGGAGGGCTGACCCAGCCTGGCAAGGGGTTTAAAGAGGACACTCCTGTGAGGCATTTGGACCCTGAAGAAATGATAAGAGGAGCAGATGAGTTGGAAAGGCTTAGGGAAGAGATAAGAAGAGTAAGAAACAAGTTTGTGATGATGCACTGGAAGCAAAGACATTCACGCAGCCGTCCTTACCCTGTGTGCTTTAGGCCTTGAATTCTTTTTTGTCTGATATTAAAATCTGGCCCCTGCTTTCTTTCTGTTAGCGTTTTCTGATGTATCTTTGACCTTCGGTTTACTTTACTCATCTGGTGGAATTTTGTTTTAGGTAGTTTCCTTGTTATCAGCATTTTGTATTTTGACCCATTCTCCAGGTCTGTTTTTCAATTGGAAAGTTTCACACATTTGCATGAAAATATATTCATTATATATTGTGAAGTAAAACATAACAGGTTACAAAGCGATTTAGTATCAAAATATTTAGTATCAAAATATTTAGTATCAGCTCACATACGTAGGATTAAATCCCAAATTCGTGTGTGCGTGTGTGCGTGTGTGTGTATACATACAAACATATATCAGAAACGTAACTGCTTATTTCTGTGTGGCATGAGCTTTTTTTCTTTTTGCTTATATGTATTTTTTCATGAACACATGTCACACACACAAAAAGAATTAAAGTTTTATAAGTAAGAGTTAAATATTTTGCAACCAGCTTCTAAGGGCAATGGGGGCACCTAAACTCTTGATGGAAGAACTATTAAAAAAATGTAAACCTCAAGTTACCCCTGGATCTCTTAGCCAGAGGATAAAACTGGCAATTATTACAAAAAAAAAAAAAAAGGAATATAGCACCAGTCTGAATACAGTACCTAACTCTGGGTCAAAATACTAGAGCTTAACCGCCATGATGCTTAATGAAAGAAGCCTGATGCAAAAGAGTATGTACTGAATGATTTCACTCCTATGAAGCTTAAGAATAAGCAAAACTAATCTCTGGTAGGAAAAAAACCAAAACAAACAAACAAACAAACAAAAACACAACAGTGGTTACCTAGGGAGGGTGGGGAGTTGACTGAGAAGGGGCATGAGGGAACTTTCTGGGGAGACGTAATTGTCTTTATGGGGTGTAGGTTACATAAGCATACCCGTTTGTCAAAGCTATACAGCTAAGGTTAGTGCTTTTCAATGTATGTAAACTTTTAAAAACTATAAATGCTATCATCATCATCATGTGGGGGTAAGAGCTGGTGAAGGTATAGATGATTTAAGGTGGCAGAATACTGATAATTGTTGAGATTGTTGAGATAATTGTACCCAAATCAATAATGGGTACATGGGGGTTCACCACACTATTCTGTTTACTTTGTACATGTTTAAAATTTTCCATGCTAACGGTCTCTTTAAAAAGACTAGAGCTTTAATCCCCTCTCCAGTACTTAATCGGGTGCTTGGCAAATCTCAACCTTTCTGAACCTCATTTTATTTATCTATAAACTGAAGATAATGATCCCTGCACATCTCACTCAAAATAACTCTGGCTTGTTGCCAAATATCCCGTGAGGCAATGGAAATAAAAGTAACTTCTAAGCTGTGAAGTAATACATAAACGTAACAAATCAATAATGAAGATTTGTAATTACTAATAGACTAACATTCCATCCTGGAATGTTTGAGGAGATCATTAGTATATTTCTTTCAACAGAAATATGAGGTGTATCTATTTGTTTTTCAATAATTCCTGCTTGAAAAAATACTAATAGAACTGATAAATCAAAAGGATGGATAACATAAATGTTATTTATATTTACTATAAGATTTATTTTGCATAACTTCCTACTAATGCAAAAATTAATGCCTTAAGAAAAAGTTTGAATGCCTTATACAAACATCAACCTGATGGCTGAGAGAAGATGCCTAAAAGCACACTCCAGAAGGAAGTTGGTTTAGGAACTTAAATGACATAGATAATTCACATGCTTAAAATTGAGGTTCAACTGTTATAAAACCCACTGAAGCTTGACCATCCAAAATAATGTTCACGAGCGCATATAAAATCACAGCATTAGGGATAAGAAACATTACATTCTTAATGTGAATCCATTATACTTAGAACTTAGAAAGCTGGATTTCTAAATATTTGGCTCTTCAATGTTAAGGCACATAAATATTCAACTCAAGGAAGCCCAGTAGACATATGGACCATTTCTTTATTTTATTAACTTGTCTGTTAAGCTAACCTTCGTCAGTTACAACTATCACAAAATACAACTTGTACTGGGAAAGGGAAAGAGAGGCAGAGACAGCGAGAGAGAGAGAAGTGGTGTGACTCTATTCTAATGTCCCAATCTAGTCCCTAAGCGTCAGAGTGTACCGTGAAAAGACTAAGGGGTTGGCCTCGTGTGCTGTTGTTGGTTCAAGTTTCAAAGTAAATAAGCATGCCAGAGGGATGTTTTAAAGAAGCACATTCCAGTTCAAAAATAAAAATACACTTACAAGAAAGTCACTTGGATACATTCCATGGCATTAGTCTTATCTTCAAATAATAGATGTATGCACCGAGTGCCTACTTTCAGGGTTCGAACATCTTTGAAGACCTGGTTAGGCAAACATGCTGCTCTCACGTCCGTTCTCCAGCCTGGCCTTCCTGCTCTGCCTGAAGTGACCTGCTGCACTCTTCCTCAGGCAGCCTCAAACGCCATGTCCGTTTTTTTCCACGCAACTTCCCCAAAAAGTGTTGGCTAACCCTGCCAACTGCTGGGTTTCAGGATGGCCCAAGAAACACCATCTGAGCTGCTGTTTATGAAATTGCTAAACAAAACCATGACTGAAACTGCCCACTTCTTCCTTTGTCATGGTAGAGCACATTGTACAACACCATAACCAAAGTACTGGTCATGTCAAGAAAAATCAAGGCTTCAAGCTAAAACTCCCATTCTAGCTATCACCCTGTTCATAAAACCTTCACCATTAAACTTAGGTTCTGAGTTTATATTTACCCCAGTTTATATGGCCCCCAGTATGGTGCAAATAAAATATAGAACTGTCTAGTTAAGTCTGAGTATCAAATAAACAAGGAATCTTTTAGTATAAGTATGTCTCAAATACTGCATTCTATACTAAACTTTTATACTAAAAAAAAAAATCCCATGTTTATCTAAAGTCCAAATTTAATTTGGTGTCCTATTTTTATTTACTAAACATGGCAACTCGCAGCCCCACCTCCACTATGATGATGGATAAAATCAACATGCCCATAAAGAACACACTAACTGTTATATCCATTTTTGATTCTCTGGCTCTGAATTTATCCTTTTAGAATATACAGCATGTAGATAATATAGCAAACTATGAGAATAAGCAGGATGACATTACTGGGATAACCTCCCTTTGCCCAACTGTGAAATGGAAAGGGTTGGACTAGATCTAAAATTCCATTAAACTACTGAATTCTTAACAAATCTTTACCCACATCAAAGTTAATCATCAATGTCTGAAAACTCATGTCTCCTGGAAGAAGTTTCTTCACCAAAGCACAAAACAAAAAACAAAAAACAAAACCAACCAACTCAATTTGTCATCCACTTCTACTTGTCTCCCAAAAGCATTTCCTGAAACTCAACAGTAACAGTAACAACTTCTCTTGTACAGTGGCTTGAGTGTTCGCCAATATCTGCCACCTTCTATAGATTCTGTCCACAGTCCACTCTCTCAGAAATGTTCAGGGTTGCAGAAACTAATGGTCTAGTCACACCAGGGGCCATTATCACATGTGGTGATCCCTAATGTACTGCTTACCAAGAGGTCAAATTATTTTAGCAGAAGATCCAAAACTATTCTAAGGCAGAGTTGTGCCATGATCTCATCACGCCAGGAAGGAAGGAATAGCAGACATCTAATTCATGCTGACCAAAGACAGTCTAGAAGTATTAACATTAATTATAAAGAATGGGATAGGATTTATGCCCTTCTGCATATCTAAATTTGGTTCTATTCAAATGGCCTCAAGTACCAATGTTGTTATCTGTGACATAGAGGGCATCTAACTCAGTCCTATTTGCTTAACAAAAACCATTGACCATATGAGAACAAAAGTCTGCCATTTTTTTGTTTCATCCAAATCATCTTCCCTGTTTACAATGTTTTGGTTTGGGCAAATTATGTTAATTACACTGGCACACTGTGGCCCGTGGGCCAAATCTTGCCCTCTGCTTATTTTGTAATAAAAGTTTTATTGGACCACAGCCATGCCCATGTATTCATGTGCTGTCTATGGCTGTTTGCACACACAACAGCAGAGTTGAGTAGTTAGCGACAGACCATATGGCTCAGGAACCCCCAAATATTTACAACCTGGCCTTTTACAGAGTTTGCCAATCTCTGCTAATCCCTTGCACTCTTCAAGGGCCCAGGGGGCGGTTCTGGTGTAGTAGCTCATAAGGCCAAGTGGAGTTCCAATAGAACACCACTCTTCAGCCTCAGATATCCTTAAGAATCCAAAGGAGAAACACACAAGCGTGGGGATATGAGAAAGCACATTACTTTCTGCTCGGAGTCCGGCATTTCAAAAGGTGGGAACTACATCATGGCAAGCACGCGCACAGGATGCTTGCTGCCGCCGTGACTTGTAGTTCGAGGAAGAAAATGCAGGAGAGCAGGGATACAGAAACTGGCTCCACTTGGTGCCAGCGCCTAGGAAAGGTATTGTCCCTGTTACAGGAATTTAGAATTTAAATCAACACAGTTGTTCTGTGACTTCACTGCTTTAGGCAGGAAGGGTGCGTGATCAGAAAGAACAAGTGCCTTCAAAACCGAAATGACTCTGAGCCTTAAAAGAGCCCCACGTAGGTGCCTTGGAGGACAGATGGCCAGAATGACATATTATGGGCTTTGCGAGGCTCTTGCTGAATTCCGCCTCCTCTGCAGCAATCAAGCATGAAGGGCCCCTTATAATCTCTTTCTGCTCCAAGGAAAGCCCTTGTAAGCAGAAATGGCACACTCACAGTTAATGAAATTTTATGCCATCGAAAATTAAACGCAGATATTCCTCTAGTTGAGAGGATCAGGAAGGAGAAAAAAAAAAAAAACTCATAGTAACTGTTGCTAAGTTTGACTTCACAATATTGACAGAGTAGATGACTTACCAAATAAAAACTTTAAGAACTGGGACTAATTCAATCCTTCAAACCCTCTTACGGATCACAATGGGCTCTCCCACCGGGACAAAAGCGAGCCGTGGTCCTTTCTTCCCTCCTTTGAGTCTTATTCTTCCATTATGTAGCATCTTCCACTCCCTGAGCCCACCACTCCCTTGTTTGCCTAAAGGTGGGTCCCATGCTTGCAGTCCTTTGGCTCCTGCCAGACAAACATAGAAAATCAACTACACACCCACACCCCTGGACAGGGGAATGAGACATCCCAGCTCATTTCACTTCCAGGTGAAGCCAGAACTCAATATGTTCATGCCTTTTTTATTCAAATATTTGGTGGACATCTACTATGTGCCAAGGATTGTGCTTAGGGTTAAGGTTCAAGGGTAAAAACAGACACAGACACAACCTTCTCATGGCATTGACAGGTGAGGGGAGCAGAAAGGGCAGTTATCAGATAAATAATCCCATAGAGTCTAAGGTTATATTATAAATGAATCCGAATCTAAGATGAGGAGTCTATACACTGTGTTCAGTGCTGTGAGGGTGAACGGCTGGAGTCTGAGAACAGAAAGAGGAATCCTCATTCAGGATCTGAGGAGGCTTCTGCTCTGCACAAGTGACATTTAAAATGAAACCGGAAGCAGGAGCAGGAGTTGTTCAAGTGAAGAACAGAGCTGAGGAGCATTTCAGGCAGAGGGCAGAGCAGGTGCCCAGCGCCCTGAGGAAGAGGAAGTGTGGCCTCATCAAGGGAAGTGAGAGTGAGGCCGGAACGAGAATGGAAGGCTGTGACCAGGGCAGTGAAGGATTAGATTTGAATATACAAAGACCACTCTGTGTGTGAGGACTAGTCCTGAGGGGCAGGAACAGAAGCAGGGTCAGGAGTTGTGGAGAAAGGATGACCCCATGACCTGGTTGGGGGGGCGTGCACAGTAGGTGTGCAAAACAGTGGCATGATTCACGACATATTTGGAAAATAGGATCAACAGGAGATATTGATAAATGAGGGAGAAAAAGGTACCAAGGATGTCTCCCAATTTCCTGGCATGAGCTCCTGGGTAGATAGCTCACCATTTACCAAGACAAGAAATACTTTGGGAAGACACTATAGGGTGAAGCATCAAGAATTCCATTTTGCGGGGTGCCTGGGTAGCTCAGTCGTTAAGCGTCTGCCTTTGGCTCAGGTCATGATTTCAGGGTCCTGGGATCGAGCCCCGCGTCGGGCTTTCTGCTCAGCAGGAAACCTGCTTCTCCCTCTCCCACTCCCCCTGCTTGTGTTCCTGCTTTCACTAACTCTCTCTCTGTCAAATAAATAAATAAAATCTTAAAAAAAAAAAAAAAAAAGAATTCCATTTTGCAAACCACACAGCTTATCTGTAAAGAGCACAGGAAGAGGGGCGCCTGGGTGGCTCAGTCGTTAAGCGTCTGCCTTCGGCTCAGGTCATGATCCCAGGGTCCTGGGATCGAGCCCCGCAGCAGGCCCCCTGCTTCGCGGGAAGCCTGCTTCTCCCTCTCCCACTCCTCCTGCTTGTGTTCCCTCTCTCACTGTGTCTCTCTCTGTCAAATAAATAAAATCTTTAAAAAAAAAAAAAAAGAGCACAGGAAGATTTACTAGCTTCTGTGTAACCTTTTATGGTCTGTTTTCATCATCTGTAAAATGGGAAATATGGTAAACCTATGTGGCTATGACAGAAAGAGCATATGCATTTAAAACACATGGCATGATTCCCGGGACACAGTAATCTCAAAAAAAAATTGTTAGTGGCTATGATTATTTTTTTACACTTGAAGTTTGAAGTGTCTGTTGGTGACCTCAGGCAAGATGTCCAGTAGGCAGTTAGATAACTTGGCTCTGCAGCTCAGAACTCTCTCCTGCTGGGAGAGTCCAGCTATGAGATTATGAATCAAACACCTTGTTACAGATTTTATAATAGCAGCTGGAGATTTACTTGTAAATTGACTAAAAGGTCAGTGTCTGGGTATGAACTGCATATAGATGGCACCCAAAGCTATAGAAAATAGAATAATTTGATGCAAAAGTGAACTCTAGGGAGAAAAACTGAGGGGCGAAGGAATGAGCCTGTAGGGAGTTACTTAAACACAAAACAAAGATGAAAAGTTGAAGGAAAGCAAATAGATATAAAAGGCGTCTGTACATTTTATTCTATTTCTCCAAGCAGAAAAATGGCAATCTTAAAAAAGAGAGTCAGTTACTCCTTACATATCGAAGTGTACACAAAGATATATTTGTAAAAATATTCACTGTAATCTCATAATAGCAAAAATGACCTCAAGCAACCTAAATCAATAATAGCAGACTGATTAGGTAAAGTATGGCACATCTATGTAAAGGAACAAATGTATAGCAATAAAAATCATGCCATAGATGATTTACTGGAAAAAATGTTCACATTTTACTGGTACACCAAAAAAGTAGGTTACAAACTAGGATGCATAACATACAATAGAAAAAAAAACCCAGAGAACAAAAAACACCAGAAGAGCAAACAATACCAGAAAATCAATAATAGTTGATTCTAGATAATGAGATTTCAGATTATTTTCTTTCCTTGTATTTTTTTTCAAAATATCAGCATGAGTAGATGTTAATTGTACAGACAGAAAATGAAACAAAGCAGAGAACTCTCATCTCTCCCTCTAAAACATCTGACACTCTTAGTCCTCAAATCCCCAAACCAAAATGCTCAAGACAAATAATAAGACTGAACACTTGATACAAATGTCTCCATCACAGTAAAAGGAACCTGACACTGTTGTATGCATGGAGAGTGATATTTACTGATCCTTCCCTAATGAAATAGAACCACTCTCCACCAACGCTGTGCTTTTCTAACCTTAAAACAACCAATGTTAAGGTTACAAATTGGATTACATTCTTCTTGATCTTCAACAATATGCATCAAGAGACAATCACAGAAAAAATTCCATTTCATTATAAAAAGATAAAGCCACACAAACTTTCAGTCTGTACATACTTATGTAGTACCATCACACCCACACAACCAAACCTGAAATTTCTTTTTTTTTAAGGGAAGAATCACGTATTTGAAAAAAAAAAAAAAAAGGATTTTATTTATGTATTTGGGTGTGGGGGAGGAGCAGAGAGACAGGGACAAGTAGACTCCACACTGAGCACGGAGCCCAATAGGGGGCTCAATCTCACGACCTGAGCTGAAATCAAGAGTCAGACACTGGGGGCGCCTGGGTGGCTCAGTCGTTAAGCGTCTGCCTTCGGCTCAGGTCATGATCCCAGGGTCCTGGGATCGAGTCCCACGTCAGGCTCCCTGCTCAGCTGGAAGCCTGCTTCTCCCTCTCCCACTCCCCCTGCTTGTGTTCCCTCTCTCGCTGTCTCTCTCTCTCTGTCAAAATAAATAAATAAAATCTTTAAAAAAAAAAAAAAAAAGAGTCAGACACTGAACTGACTGCACCACCCAGGTACCCCCAAACCTGAAATTTCTTTAAAAGGAAACATTAAACATTTTCAGAACACCTTTACTTCCCCGCAGTATTTTTAAAATTTTTCAAGAAAATTTAGGGATGCCTGGGTGGCTCAGTTGGTTAAGCATCTGCCTTCGGCTCAGGTCATGATCCCAGGGTCCTGGGATCGAGCCCCGCGTCGGGCTCCCTGCTCAGCGGGGAGTCTGCTTCTCTCTCTCCCTCTGCCTGCCACTTCCCCTGCTTGTATGCGCCCTCTCTCTCTCTCCCTGACAAATAAATAAAATCTTTAAAGAAAAAAAGAAAATTTACATTGCCCCTCTGCTAAACCATAAATAAGCTTCATAAAAGCAGATTAGACTTTCTCTGATATAAGCAAAAGAAGAAATTTTCCTCATATCCCGGTTTTTGGTGTCCGTGCCATCTTGGCCAAGTTCCTTAGCTTTTCTGAGTCTTGGGTTTCTCACCTAAAAGCGGGGGAAATGTAACTTTCCCCATGGGAGCTTTCCACTTTGGAGGACCACGGCGGCTGCATGGGTCCAAATCTCTCTACACATCCTTCCCAAAAGACAACGAAATCTACAAGATGGCAAATATCTTCACAGGCCCCAAAGCATTTGTCACGATTAGGGGCACAGAATACCACAAACTTCAAATTACCCGTCAGTGTCGGAAGAAACAAATTTCTAGAAGAGCTGCTTCTGCTGCTACACACCAGTGAGTGTGAAGAGAGGCACGTGTGCAAGGAGAACAGGGGCACGGAGGGGACTCCAAATCACCCCCGAAGAGGGAAAGTCATGCGCCAAGTGTCCACGGAGCACACATGGCCTGAGGCCTGGTAGCTCTCAGCCCCAGCTCCACGGAGCGGAAGGGCTTGAAGGCGAGAGAGAAGTGTTGCTTCTGGAGAGAAGGAAAGAGAGGGAGTGGTGCTAAAGCACAGAAGGAAGAGAGAGAAAGTAAGGTGCCTACGGCACACCAGAGCCTCGCCATCCACCACCACCAGCACACATTAGAGAAACGGCACCTGACAGAGATGCGAGCTCCTGAGCTAGCAAGAGCACCGCTGAAATGCTTGGGAAGAGAAAAACATCAGAACCCTACCAAAGAGCTGCTGAAAACTCTCCCCGCCCAAAGCAGAAGGAACCTGAAACGACACTCCAAACTGACTTAAATATCCTCACAGAAGCATTTGGAGAACTGAAAAAACACCTAGAATCAGAAATACAAAAATTAAACCAGAAATGGATGAGGACAAGAAAAGGAAGAAACGTAATGAGAGGTGACTGACTTCAACAAAGACAATGCAGAAAAAAGACAAAAGGACTTTTTCATCAGAACGGAAAAGTTATAAGGTGTGAGTTGAAATAAGGAACATGGAAGAAAAAATCTAAAAATGACAAAGCAGGACATAGTAAAGAACTGGGCATGCGTGAGAAATGGTGAGGGGCTGGGGGCACGATAGCACAGGGGCCGGTCACAGGGAGATAAAGTTGAGAAGCGAGACTGGAACCAGATTCATTCATTCGACACACACTTTTGAGCATGGAGGGCACAGCTGCTGGTGGCCGTCGGTGGAACTGGCCCTAGCCCTGTGGGGAAGACAGATGGGGAGTCAGCACCCTAGAGTAAGGAGAGTGATATAATCAGACTAAACAGCGAGGGAGGCAACTCTAGAAGCAGAATGGAAGACATTCTGGAGCATGGCGAGACTGGAAGGGAGGCTAATTAGCAGGCCATGATAAATAATTCTGAGATAAAAGCATCAAGGTTTCCTGATGACCCCACATAAAGAAGTCACCAAAGCTTCTATTTCGGGAAACTGGAGAATGACTCCATAGTAGACGGAAAGAGTTTCTGCTCCATGTTGGGCACGGCGGGATACGATCTAGAGACTGGGACCTTGGGAGAGGGCAGGACCTGGAGACCTTGGGGGTGGTCACATCTCTGGGGGTAGGGGTGGCTGCTGGACATGCAGAGATGGCGCACAGGTAACTGAGGGCTCACGCCTCCAACGACCATGCCAAACTCTGGGCGCTTCAATATTTAAGGGGCAGAAGAGGAGGAAGAGCACTGGAGGTCGAACAGCAACAGGCATGGAGCCAACAGAGAAGGTGCCCAGAAGCCACCTGAGGAGACATTCGGGAAATGGCAGCCGGTCCCCAGATACAGACTGTATGGAGATTGATGAGAGTAAGGGCTGAAAAACAGGAACCTCAGACAGCACCAGTGATCCCACTGAGAAGCAGTGTGGGGTTGAGGAGTGAATGGCACTTATAAAGGAGAATCAGGAAATGCTCTCACGGTGAAGGGAAGAAAGAGAACGGCGACACACACTGGAAGCTGGATCAAGAGAAAAGCTGGGAGTGGAAAGACAGGTGGGGGCCAGTGGTAAGGCCAGAACTGCAGAAACGCCAAAAGGAGGATAGAAGACATGGAGCAAGAGAGGAAGGAGCCACGGTTCTAAGTGGGAGCTCCCCAGTCAGCTTCTGAAGTCAGGGTCTCTTCCCAAACCGTGAGGGCTGTGTGTCCATGGCACGGAGGCCAGCGTCCCCAGGACCCAGGAACAGCTCTTCTTTCTTTGAATCCCGGAGTCGAACACACAGCTGCAGGCCCCAGTTCTGCCACTCCCCGCCTGTTCCCCTTGAACACACGCAACCTAACTCACCCCAAACTCAGTTTTCCCATCAGTAAATTAGGTATAACAATACCAGTCACACACACCCCCACCTATGTCATGGTGTCACTGTGAGGCCCCCAAACACAGAGTGTATGGATGTACAGAACAGCCCTGTGCATAAATCACTGGACCTAATTATTCCACGTATACTTGTTTCTCGCTAGAGCTAGTGTTTGCTTAATCTGTGTGCATCCCACACAGGGTCAGACACACGATTTTGTACAGGTGTTTCCCACACACTGACTCGGACTAAGAACCGACCTCATCTTCCTGAAGGGTATGGGGCTGAATTGTTTTCTGTGTCCCACACCACTGCCCAGTGAAACCATCATCTTCAAACCTGGGGTAGGTTCCCAGCCTGAGTTTTTAGTTAGGACTCCTAGCAAACTGTGACAGAGTCCAACAACACACACTTTGTAACAGCGTTTTCAAATTAGCAGAAGTGCAATTATGAAAAGGTTGCCATATGTTACAGTCAATGATTTTTTTTTTTTAATTAAGAAGAAAACAGTAAGAAATCATCCTTGCATACTTAGCCATTGCGCCTAGAAAAGGCATCTAGAGAAAATCAACCACCCATCCCAGCGGAGCGAGGAGGCAGGGACGCCCCATGAGGCTCTCACATGGTTCTACAGAAACCTGCTAGCAGCGGAAGACATGCTTGAGTTCTGTCGAATCATCCAGTAAGAAGCAGAGGCAGTCAAATCCATCATGTCATTTCTCACTTGCATCCCTGTTAGCTCTGAAACAGAGCATACTCTGGAAAAGTACATTTTAATATGGCTGCTACAGACTTACCTACTATTCAATCAAGATCTTTTTATTACAGAGATAATATTGCATCTGTAACTTAGCACTCTGTGGGGAGCAAAAATAAGACATGTAGAGAAAATATTTTTTTTTCACTACCAAAGAAGAAAATTATTTTTGCTGTTCTATACAGTACAGTGGGGCTCATACATTTTAAACAACCTAGATAAGTTTTTTTCCATTTGAGGCAAGTCTCAGTAGTGATTTAAAATTAAATTGTTAACCAAGTGTCAGGAACCACGAAATAAGCATAAGCAGTCGCCTCCCTCTGAATAGCAAACACCAGGATATGCAGAATCACGTGAAAGTATAAAACCATACAGTAGCAGCACCATCTACTGAACGCCTTCAATTCAAGAAAACGATCCACTACCTTTAACATCCAAGGGGAAAATGTTAGGACTGTTATATTATTATTATTCTCTTATTATAAAAAGATACTCACTTATTCATTCATGCAATACGGCAAGCATCTATTACATGTCAGACATACTGCTAGGAGCTGGGAATGTGGTGTTAAGCCAAACAGACTTGCCCTTGCTCTTCTCATGGACCTATGGTCTAATGAGAGAGACAAAAAATAATAATAATAATACTAATGAGCAGCTAAGCATATGATTATGCTCAAAGGAAAAAAGACCTACTACTATAATAAAAAAAAATAGGAGGGAGACTTAACTTGAAAGGAGGAAAAGGCTTCTCAGAGAAACTAGCATTGAAGCTAACACTGAAGCCAAAGAAGGAGAGGACACTCCAGACAGAGGGAACAGCATACGCAAAGGGTCTGAGGCAAGAAAGAGCTGGACATACCAAGGACTGGAAAATGACTGGCAGCATTTAAGTGGAGAGTGGGAAGGAGAGGAAGGCATGAAATGAAGTGGCAGTTGTAGGCCAGAGCCAGATAATTTGGGGTCAAATGAAAGATCTGGGTTTTGTTTTGTTTTCTAAGATGGGAGCAGAAGAGGATGAATTTGGGATATATTCTAGAGATGAGTGGATAGGACTGTTCAATCTGGGTGGGGAGTGCAGGAGGGAATGAGGCACCCAAGGCGATCCATCCCAGGTTTCTGGCTGGAGTAACTGACTGAATAGAGGAACACAGCACGAGGCACAGGCTTAGCTGCTACGCAGGGGATGAAAAGATTGGTTCCAATCACAATGTTAAGAAGTTAAAGATGTCTTTGAGACCTCCATATGGAAAAGCCAAATAAGTGGTGGGATTCAATGACACAGAAATGTAATACGTGTGCTGTGCCACTATTAACAACCTAGACTAGTAGCTCAACTGGGTAAAGGTTGTCCAGCCTTCTTCGGCATCCCCACCCTCTTACTCACCTCTGGATACAGTCCACTCCCAGGCCAAGGAGCAGATCAAGAAGGGGAAGACAGATCATTCCTAAGAACTGTGAACAGTGCTCATTCTCAATTACAGCAATTTACATTCTGAGGAAGGAGAGCAGTCTTTGGAATAAACCAGGTACAGAGCACTGAAGATTTTATAAACCTTTATATATGCTATCAATTTTATATATCTTATAAAGTATACACATATATGACTGCATTAATAAAGTACATGAAATATATATAATTTTAACAATATTCTTATATAAATAAATTTTATATAAGAAAATACAAGCTGGGGCACCTGGGTGGCTCAATCAGTTAAGCATCTGCCTTCCACTCAGATCATGATCCAGGGTCCTGGGATTGAGCCCCACATCATCCGGCTCCTTGCTCAGCAGTGAGCCTGCTTCACCCTCTCCCTTTGCTCCCCCTCCCCCCTCAGCTCATGCTCTCTCTCTCATGCTATCTCAAATAAATATATAAAATCTTTAAAAAAAAATGACTACATTTTTTAATGTTTTCTGTGGTTCATGTAGTATGTATATTGTTCCACAGTAAAAAAAAAAAAACTTAAAATTATCATTTTTTAATATTTAAGATAAGACTTAGATGATTAAGTAAGCTCATCTACTATTTCTTTGATAAAAACTTAAGGCATCAATATCCTACTCACATTTTGGCCAACTGGCAGTATTTTGAAAAGCACGACAAAATGGTATGAAATCACTTATTGTATCAACCACTGATTCATGGTTTCAGGTTGTAAGGGACTTCTAACCCTTATCTGATCCCTGGGTTGATTTTTTGTTTTTTAACCAAATTGCTATGATTCAAAATTCTTTGTTCATTCAAAATTTCCACCAATTTCATAAGAGCAAAAACTGCAGAAGCAGGCTCACCACGCTTGACTTCTGGCAGGGCGACATTTAACAACGGGCGAGACAGCCAAATAAAAGATGACGTCATCCACATCTGCTGATTCACGCAGAAAGGGGGGAATTAGGAGGAGCAGACAGTGAAGCCAAGAGCGATATGGGAATTGTGATTACATTTTACTGGAAAATAGGCTGCTGAGCTAGACAACTGCTCAAAAAGGTTACTGGTAGCCAATGAAGAAAAAGGAGAAGGTGGCTATTTTGTGAAATGAGATTAGAAGAGTCAAACAGTATTGGTGAAGCAGGGGAGTAAAAAGCAGAGTTTTAGCCCTGAAAGACTGAGACTGAGCATTCCCTTTTCTTTCTCTGAGTGCACACTTCCCATATCTAACCCACTTAAAAACATAGCTTCTCAGTCACACTTTCAGAAGATAAACTTTAAAATCATCTTAAACCGGGGCGCCTGGGTGGCTCAGTCGTTAAGTGTCTGCCTTCGGCTCGGGTCATGATCCCAGGGTCCTGGGATCGAGCCCCGCATCGGGCTCCCTGCTCAGCGAGAAGCCTGCTTCTCCCTCTCCCACTCCCCCTGCTTGTGTTCCCT
This sequence comes from Phoca vitulina, assembly GCF_004348235.1. Classification (NCBI taxonomy): domain Eukaryota; kingdom Metazoa; phylum Chordata; class Mammalia; order Carnivora; family Phocidae; genus Phoca; species Phoca vitulina. The sequence continues at coordinate 54,102,617 of NW_022589704.1, forward strand.
CTCTCGCTGTGTCTCTGTCAAATAAATAAATAAAATCTTTAAAAAAAAAAAATCATCTTAAACTCACCTTTTGTCCAAGCAATCACGCGAACACCTTTTTAGAGCTCATAATAATAAAACTTTTTAAATGGCTAATACACAATATGTGGCCACATAATTTCTAGAGTAAAATGTGTATCCGTGCAATACGTGTTTAACTGCCGTAAATATAAATTTCTACACTGAATAACCATCCATGCAGAATGCCATTAGTACCTTTAAGGCATTGAATAGAAACGAATTAAGTACTTACTCTTAAGCCATGCCCATTTTCATAGAACTAAATCCCTAATGTGAAGAAAAGCAAAAAATGATTGTAATCCACTGTTGTCACATCATTTATTCAATAACTGTTTCTTGAGTACCTACTATGTTGTATTAGGAACTGTGTGAGACCCAATGAGTAAGGTAATCAATTACTGAACCAAAATTAAGACACTGAGAAGTATGAATGGGACCATGGAGACAATTATTAATGACAGTGGTATAGAAATAATAATAACAAATATTAACATCAACTTTCAATAAGTAATTATTACATGACTGGTTCTCTGCTAAGCACTTTTTAAATTATTATTTTTAATTGTGGTTAAAGACACATAACATACAATTTGCCATCTAAATCATTTTTTTAAGATTTATTTATTTATTTTAGACAGAGAGAGAGCGAGGGGGTGGGGGGAGGGGGGAGAGAGAGAGAGAGAAGCAGACGCCCCGCTGAGCACATAGTCCTATGCTGGGCTCAGTCTCATGAACCTGAGATCATGACCTGAGCCAAAATCAAGAGTCAGATGCTTAACTGACTGAGCCACCCAGGTGCCCTGCCATCTAAATCATTTTGGACTGTATGGTACAGTAGTGTTAGGTACATTTACATGTTGGGCAACCATTACCACCATCCACCTCCAGACTCTTTTCATGTTGAAAATTGAAACTCTGCACCCATAAAATAATAACCCCCATTCCCTTCTCTCCTGAACCCCTAACAACCACCATTCCACTTAAGAATTAAAATTTCATAAGTATAGCCAATAATATACTTCTTCTATTTGAATCCACACATGTTTGCGGGGTATCTTTTTCAACTAAGGCAACATTAAAATCAAGAATCAAAATAAACTGTACTTAGATCTCTGTAAGACAAAGTATTAAATCTGGATTTTTTTTAAAAAATGAAGTATATTAAATTACTAACATTTTAAAGAACAGAAAGGTTTTACTGTAAAATTTTAAGGATTAACCTCATATTCCCTAACCTTTGTAAAATTTCTATTTCATGTTTTAAAACTTAACACTATGGCACATGTATAAAATTTATTAATAAATATCATACTTTGGATGTAACATGCACAAAAACTTTTTAGCGATGTGGTGTACAACCAAAAATGTTTGGGGAACCGCTGATAAAAAGGTCTGTGGTCCCATTAATGGGAATCAATGAAAGGAGGGACGGTGAGGAGTTTGTTTCCGAACTGTTGAAACATACTGAGTTAATGTGTCAAGTAGAAGATCAGGTTGATGTACCCAAGAGGCGAAAGGACATGTAAGCCTAGAGTGCAGCTGAGAAACAGAATCTATATTTAGAAGTCATCTGCATAGCAGTGACCAGAAGATACATGAGAAGGGATGAGAAACATGAAAAAAGAGAACAGCAGAGGCCTACACAGAGGGGAGTCCCTATATTTAGAAAGTCTAGGAGAAAGGAGGAGATCTAAAGGAGACAGGGAGCTAGGAGGAAAGCCAAAAGAATACATAAGATGGATACCATAAAATGAGACCACAGTGTCAAAAGTTGTAGAAAACTAAGGCATTGAGAAAAGACCAGTCACTGGATTTGGCTGCCAGGAGGTCATTTCAGTCCTCTGAGAGCATTTTCGGTGATGGGTAGTATCAGAAGCCTGAGTCAAATCTGACTGAATGGTGAGGAAGTGGAGATAAGAAGTGAGTGGTCCACAGGGAAACCTGGTGATGATGGGAATGAAAAGAAAAGAAGAGCGATGGATGGAATGGCTTGGTCGCAAGAATTTTGCCCCTTAAGAGGTATTTGGCAATGTCTGGCAACACTCCAGAGTGCTACTGGCATCTGGTGAGTAACGGCCAGAGTTGCTGCTAAACATCTTGCAATACACAGGACTGCCCCCTACAACAAAGAAATATCCAGCATAAAACATTGATGGTGCCCAAAATATCAATAGTCAATCATTGAGAAATTCTACTCTAAAAGATCAGATAAATCTGAGCATTTTCATATGGTAAGAAGCTACCAAACTTAAGTTACAAAAAAAAAAGAAAGGATGTATTGACAAATCAGGGTCTCACAAGAATGGGAAGGTAAATGACTAAGGGCAGAAACAGGTGGATGAGCATTGGAAAATTAAATTACTAACATTTTAAAGAACAGAAAGGTTTTACTGTAAAATTTTAAGGATTAACCTCATATTCCCTAACCTTTGTAAAATTTCTATTTCATGTTTTAAAACTTAACACTATGGCACATGTATAAAAGATCCCATGAATAGGGATGAAAAGACAAGTTACAGACAGAAAGAAAATATTTGCATATCTGAATGAACTCTATGGATGGATTATCAATGTCAATTTCCTGGTTTTGCTCTGTACTATAATTATGGAAGATGTTACCTTTGGGGGAAACTGAGTGAAAGGTACACAAGATCTCCTGTACATTTTTTTGGCAATTTTCCATGAATTATAATGATCTCAAATCAAAAAGTTGTTTTTTTTTTAAGTAACTACTTGTCTGTCTAGCTATCTAGCACTTTGGTAACAAGCCAGTGGATTATACTAAAGCCTGAAATACTGTTTATTTAATAGAGCTGAAGTCTGGGAAAGTTGACAATTCACAACTTGTAAAATCTTCAATAATGTTAACCTGAATTGAACAGGTATCCTCCCCCTCTCCATAATAATTCAGATGTAAGTGCAAAAGTTGAGAGTGTTGTTGTTGTCATTATTACTATTTTACTATCCAAAGCAGTGTTATGACACACCACAGAAACTGAGTAAGTGATATGACTTCAGATATATATAATTAATATTAAGACCTGTTAGGAAAGTATTTGCATTTTCTCCTTTTAATCTAATGCTGAGTGAATATTATTTTTAAGACTATAAGATTAGTATTATTCAAAAGCTAAATAAAGTAAGTTATAGAGAAAAGGAGAAAAACTAGAGAACTATTACTGTTTCAATATATAGAGTGTAAGAGCAAGAGTATTTTCAGTGTCTCTAGAACTGCACCTACTGCGAATAATAATACTAATTAATTGCTGGTACTTATAAGGTACTTCTATGTGTTAGATACTATGCTAAGCTCATCATAAGTGGATCATCTTACTTAACACTCACAACCCATGAAGTAGGTATTGTAATGAAAAACGGGAAAACAGGGAGATTAAATAGCTCATCCATGGCCAGATCTCTTATGACGACAAAGCTCCTGCGACAACCACTGAACATCCAACCCCTGTCACTGCTCCCACACGTCATCACCACCTTACACCCAGAGGGCAAGGGGTCCCCCAGTATGGCTCTGAAAATGTGAGAGAAATTAAGGGCCCCAGGGTTCTTGATGAGGTTTTTAATCTGACACTAAGCATTTTAAGGACCAACTGGATGGAGTAAGTAATAATATTCACCATAATTCCAATTATTCTGGATGAATTAACATTGAAAACAGAACTGCCAGAAATGAAGGTGTCCTGCTTACAGCCCACTGAGAAGCCTTAACCAATTCAGAGGAAGTAGCCAAGATAAAATAAGGCCAAGTAAAACCAATGGAAATGGCCACAAGTCTCAAGGGAGCAAGGCCATTTTATAGGAATTAGAAACAGAGTAGCTGTTAATCTAATTTCTAATTTCACTTTTACCATGTATTTCATTTCTGAAGGCAATTCAAGGATTCCTTTGAGTATTTTCTCATCTTTTTTGTTTTGTTTTTACAGGAGAGCTCCTGATTTCAAATCTATCCAAAGACTGAAGAAGCAACTCTTCCTATTTCTACACTCATAATATCAAACATGTTTCTTTAATCAGCTGTGTTTAAAGGGCTTCTAGAACTGTAAAGAGTGTAAGATAATTTACAGTTACCAATATTAAGAAAACAAATACATTCCCGGCAGTATACCACAGACTGTTTCTATTCAAGCCATTAGGAAACCTCTTATATAATTGTTATCCAATGTCAGCTACAATCACAAATTATGATAGTTTTTTTAAAAAATGACATATGCTGGGGTGCCTGGGTGGCTCAGTCATTAAGCGTCTGCCTTCGGCTCAGGTCATGATCCCGGGGTCCTGGGATCGAGGCCCTCATCGGGCTCCCTGCTCGGTGGGAAGCCTGCTTCTCCCTCTCCCACCCCCCCACCCCCGCTTGTGTTCCCTCTCTCGCTGTGTCTCTGTCTGTCAAATAAATAAAAAATCTTTAAAAAAAAATAAATAAAAAATAAAAATCACATATGCTGAGTCACTGTGAACTGTTTCTGAGTGAGAGCAGTTAAACAAGGACACCCAAGGCTCAGGACAGGCCCTACCTCCACCACATAGCATGGAAAGGCACTGAGCAGGGGTACTGCTGGGACTACTTCTGGAAGACCAATTGGGAGCCGTTAGTCCCAAATAAGGTAGTGGGCTGAGTGGAACCTCAGTGTTCTGGGAATAAGGAGCACCACCCATGTGATTCCAAGACAATAGAAACAAGAACAAAATATAACAGGTTATTTAAACCCTGAGAACAAAAAGCTAAGCAACTTAGTAAGTATTATCTCTGTAGAGTGGAGTTGAAATCATCCTATACCTGTCCTTTGAATAATCTCACCTGGGGGTAAATTCTGCTGTCCACGTGAGGGACCACGCATGATCTCTGCTTCAAAGGAGGATGGTCAGGAGCTGATCGTAATGGCTCAGATTCTCTCTGGCACCTTTCAAGTTTACACATATTTCATGCATTATATGCATGCATATTTTGTCTGTTTGACTTTTCCAAGAAACCCAATACACCAATGAAGATCGGATAGAGTGAAATTACAAAACCTAGGCTAAGCTCTAGGTCGCAAAATAAATCAAACTGAACCTACCTGTTGTGGTGAGATTACTGATTGCTTCAGGATCCATTCTCCACTTTTTCCTTTCAGAAACAGAAACCTCCACAAGTTTTAGCTGGCACACGATCAGCCAGCTAGTCTACAATTCCCAGCCTCCCTTGCAGCTAAGTAATGGCTACTTGTTTCTGCTCAAAGGGATCTGAGAAGGAGGTATGCAATTTTGCGTCACAGACTTTAAAAAAGGGAATTGCTTGCCCACTCTACCCTCCTCCCCAGTCACCAACCTTCCTACAGGTAGGGCGCAGACGTGGTTCTAGCCAGCCAACTTCTAGCCTGCAGATGAGGACAATATTGTAATGGTAGCGCAACATGATAAAGCCTCGGTCTCTGAATGACCTCTTTATCAGGGGTTCTCAAACTTTAGTGTGCCTCAGAATTACCTGGCTTGGCCTACCTCCACAGTTCCTGATTCACAATTTGCATTTCTAGCAAGTTCCTAAGTGATATTAACACGACTGATCTGATGCAACAGGCTGGGGAGCACATCTTGATAACTAATGAACTAGACATGCTCTTTCATTAAGATGAACACTAGCCTTCAAAGGTGGCTAGTGAGACGAAGGAACTGAATTTTTAATATTATTTCATTTTAATTAACTTAAATACCAATACTTGATTTAGTTAATGAAAAACCTGAGTATGTGAAACTACTTTTTTCAACTGTAAATTTTATGACATCTAAATACAGACCAAGTATTTAGGATGAAAATTCAGTGTCCAAGCCGAGATGTGCTGTAAGTGTAAATTACCTCCGACTTTGAAGACTTAGTAAGAGAGAAAGAACATGACATATTTCATTGGTACCTTTTCTCCTGAGTATATGTTGAAGTAACATTTTGACTGTATTGAGTCAAATAGATTATGTTATTAAAACAAATTTCTAGGAAATTTAATATTGTGACACGTGTGGCTCACATATTTTTATTGAATGGCTATGATCTAAACTATATTATATGAATGAGAGAAAGTGGGAAAGAGATCATCCATCTTGTTTGGGTAATTAGCTTTATTTGTGTCTCTTTGTAACAGCTGCTTAGCCTAAACCCTGATTATCCTCCTCTGCAAAATGTATAATTTCCAAATTCCTGGTGGTAAACGTACTATGCTACCACTCCCTTTCCACTTAACCTAATCCTCCTTTCTTGTTTTATTCAACCTCAACTGCACAGAACGGATTAATCACCATCTTGAAATGAGACACATTCACATCTCTGGGCCACATGAGCTGCCTTCATTCACTCATTCTTCATTTCTAAGCTATGATAGGTGACCATGAACCCATCACCTGCTGCAAAAATTAGACTTTACCATAACTGATCTACCCAAATGGCCCTCCCAGTCTCAACCTCCTGGTTCCTGCTACCTAAGGTAACAGCCGTCCTGAATCCTGTATTCACCATTCTACTACTTTCCTCTCTATATATTATCATCTCATCTATACGTACTCCTAAAACCTACAGTTACAATTTTAGTTGTTTTAAATTTCTAGAAAAGGGAACTATATGTACTATTAAAATTTTTTTCATTTTATATTGGTAAGACTCATCTATGCTGTAACTTTCATTATACTTTATTTTGATTTGGGTATATGTCCTATTGGGTACATTTACTACAGTTTATTCATCTACTCTCTTACCCACAGACATTTTGGGTTTTTCCAGGTTTATGATGTTGTATACGGTGCTGCCATAAATACTTCTGCACATATTTCCTGGTGCATATGTGCAAGAATCTCTTTTGCATATATACTTAAGAGTAAAAATATTGGAAATGTGGCCCTGAGATAATGCCAATACTATTTTCTAAGGTACTTGCACCATTATACTAGCAGGTGTGAGATCCTCTGGATCTGCCCTAGCACTTGAAATTAACAGATCATTCAAATTTTCCAACTGAATGGGTATAAAATGGCATTTCATTGGAGCTCTGAGTTGTATTCCAAATCACAAATGATGCTGAACATTTTATATATATATTTTTTGGCCATCTGTGCTTCCTTATCAGTATCTATAAAATACCCATGCACATCCTTGCCCATTTTTCTAGTGGTTGTTCATGCTTTTCTTCTTGATTGGTAGGACTTTGTATATTCTCAAAAATGATCAGTTCATGGCCAGTCTTGTTTCATCTATACCCCTATTTCCCCACCCACAAATTATACTGAAGCAAATCTTAGGCATCATATAATTTCAATAAGTCTCTTTAAATGAACAAAATTCTTAATTTTAATATAGTCCAATTTGTCAATCTTTCTTTTATGTTAAATGTGTGGGTTTTTGTTTTTTGGTTTTGGTTTTTATATCTTAAGAAATCTTCTCTGAAGACTAAAAGTATGAAAACACTTAGGAAATCCTTTCCTACCCCAAGTCTTAAGGTTTTCTTCCTGACATTTAAGACTCCAGAAGGAGTTGATTTTTTTTTTTTTTTTGGTATATGGTATAAAAGTGCAAGGTGAAGCAGCAAGTGCTGATGCAGAAGCTGCAAGTTCTCTAGAGGATCTAGCTAAGATCATTGATGAAAGTGGCTACACTAAACAAGAGATTTTCAGTGTAGACAAAACAGCCTTATAGTGAATGAAGATGTCATCTAGAACTTTCATAGCTGAAGAGGAGAAGTCAATGCCTGCCTTCAAAGCTTCAAAGGACAAGCTGACTCTCTTGTTAGGGCTTAATGCAACAAGGTGACTTTTACTGGAAGCCAATGCTCATTGACCATTCTGAAATTCTAGGGCCCTTAAGAATTATGTGACATCTACTCTGCCTGGGCTCTATAAATGGAACAAAAAAGCCTGGATGACAACGCATCTGTTTACAACACGGTTTACTGAATATTTTAAGCCCACTGCTGAGACCTACTGCTTAGAAAAAAAGATTCCTTTAGAAATATTACTGCTTACTGACATCACACCTGGTCATCCAAGAGCTCTGATGGAGATGTACAATGAAATTAATGTTCTCTTCACGCCTGCTAACAAAACATCCATTCTGCAGCTCATGGGTCCAGGAATCATTTCAACATTCAAGTCTTACTATTTAAGAAATATGTGTCATAAGGCTATAGGCTGCCATAGATAGTGATTCCTCTGGTGGATCTGGGCAAAGTAAATTGAAAACCTTCTAGGAAGGATTCACCATTCTGGATGCCATTGAGAACATTCGTGATTCATGGGAAGAGGTCAAAATGTTAACATTAACAGGAGTTTGGAAGAAGGTGATTCCAATCCTCATGGATGATTTTGAGGGGTTCAAGCCTTCAATGAATGAAGTAACTGCAATGTGGTGGAAACAGCAAGAGAACTAGAATTAGAAGGGGAGCCTGAAGATGTTGACTGAATGGCTACAATCTCATGATAAAACTTGAATGGATGAGGAGTTGCTTCTTATGGATGAACAAAGAAAGTGGTTTCTTGAGATGGAATCAGTGAAGATGCTATGAAAATAGTTGAAGTGACAACAAAGAATTTAGATGGAATATTACATGCTATCAAATCGCATCACATGCTACAGAGAAGTTGTTCGTGAAAAGAAGTGTCAATCGATGCAGCCAACTTGTTGTCATATCTTAAGAAATTGCTGCAGCCACCCCAACCTTCAGCAACCACCACCCTGGTCAGCAGCCATCAATATTGAGGCAAGATCCTCCACCAGCAAAAAGAGTAGGACTCACTGAAAGCTCAGATGATGGTTAGCATTTTTTAGCAATAAATTATTTGTTAATTAAGGTATGTACATTGTTTTTTAGACATAATGCTATTTCCCACTTAATAGACTAGTATATAAACATAACTTTCATATGCACTGGGAAACAAAAAAAACTTCATCTGACTGCCTTTTATTATGAGATGTGCTTTATTGTGGTGGTCTGGAATTGAACCCGCAACATTTCCGAGGTATGCCTGTACACTATAGAAGTCAAAATTATCCAGAGATAGGAAACAGTCATTCCATCACTTACTCAAGACATAAGCTTCTACTAAATGCTAGGCACTAGGCTAGATGCTGGAGAAACCAAGACAAACAAAAGGAAGTTTGTAACTGAGGTCAAGAGAGGGAGACATACACATATAAAGAAATAGCAGCAATTGTACAATATACACTAGACTTAGCGGAGCACATAAAGGGAGTAATTAGCTGGGAAAATCATGAGACTGGCTGGTGTCTCTGTTCTGCTACCCAGCTCCTATAAAAGACATTCTTTTATAAATAACTCCTCTTCCAAATGTGTATGCTTCCAAAGGGCAAGGAGAGCCTTAGAGAACAGAAGATTTACACACTGTGTTCGTTATTCTCCATTTGCCCCTCCCCACCCCAGATCCATGATCCAGCCTTCTCTGCCCTTCCCTGGGCTCCAGGAAACTGCGTTATCCCGAATCCCTTACTCTAGCTCCCAGATGGATCTGGCTAATAGAAGACACCAGCGAGAGACTGGAAAGGAGAGGGAAGGGGAGTCGACATATTTGAACTCACCCCCATCTCCCTACCTGTCCCAGTCCTGCCTGTAGCTGGATCTACACTTACAGTTCCATGGGCACGGCTCTCACTGGGTCCCAGGAACACCGCTTCCTCCCTCATTTCTTCTGACCTAGAGACAGCATTGGCTCCCACCTTTGCTACCTGCGGAGTGCTCTGCCATCACCTGGGGGTTCCCTGAGCCCTGCCCTCGACTCTTTAAATCATTCCTTCATTAAATACTCCTCAGGTAAACTTCTACAATATACCATCAACCTTACCTGCCAGAACTCTAACTGAAACCATAGTTTTCTGCAACTAAGAAATCCAACCTCTAGAAAATATCTGAGCAAGGCTTACGTTTTCAAAGGGTCTGAAATCTGGACAATATCATCATTGCCCAACATTTACCGAATAACTACCTTGGATAGCGCCTCTTATCACGTGCTGGGTATGCCAGTTTTGACTACAGTAAAGTTTGCATCTCTCCTGCACTTGGTTTGCCATCTTCAAAAAAGGGAGTCTTAAGAGCAGTTGTGGGTATTTTAGGAGTGAGTCACAGAATTTTTTTTTTTAATGTAATGGGATGAATTAAGCACCTGACTGAGGGTTCTGAGAATAGAGAATGGTCGACTCACTGATGTTCCCAGAAAGGTTTTCATCCCAGGGCTACGCAATGCCTTTCTGCTCAGATCTGCATTCCGCTTATTCAAACAGCTAAAACACTGCCACCTGTCATAATAACCATCTTGATATACTACTGTAGATTTGTTTTGTTTAAAAGAAAAACCAAACTGACTTTAACTACACTAGTTTCAAATCTCTAACAGCTCTGATTCATGGCATTAACAAGTAAAAGTATGTCCTATGATTCTGAGTGGTGTCTCTCTGATTCCAGAAAAATCAGTCATGATTTACTCAGGCTACAATGACGAGTACAAGACGAAAACAATGTTAGTTCCTCAGACCAGCGTTGGCCAAACACATTAGATGAGTCTGTTTCAGCGAAAAAAATATTGTTACTGTATGCTTTTCAGAAGTCTTCACTATTTTTTTTCCCCTCGCCAGATATTCATTTACTGGCCATGGATTTTTTTTTTCTAAACATAACTTTTTGGTATTCATTTTCAGTGCCTGTGTTACAGTGTTTTTTTATGCTGGTCTTTATTATTTTGATTTCTCCATTTACTTCAATGTGACCTTCTCCTCCTTCTTGCCTCTATTCTATCCCTGTTCTCTTGATGCACTTTTCCTTCATTCTCTCCTTTCCCTGAGTTCATTGTCAGATCATGGCATAACCTCATCTCCCCGACACATTAGCAAAGTGCCCTAAAATTGACAAATGCACTTCCGCTGCTAAAGACAGAGTTCCTCCCAGCAGAAGAGGCATTCCCCCTGGGACTTGGGTTATCCTTTGGGCATTTGATTAGAAGCAAGTGAGGCTGCGCAGGCAACCGCTCCAAATTGTCCTAAGATGCCTGGCAAGCATGTTTTACGCAGCCTGATGTGAAGGTCACACTAGCCAACCCTGTGACAGTTACAGGCGCAGTCTCTATGCAATCAGCCAAAGGCTCAGGGAACATCCATCAAGATGAGCTCAATAACATTTGCATAATCATAAAATTGTCAGACTCTCAAAGCCATAAGGACCCATGTGAACAATCTATTTCAAAGAGCCAAAGATACTAGCTTTGAAAAGGAATAACAATAAGTGAGTGTGCTAAAATCATTAAAAAGAATACATCAAAAACCAACCAGATGGAATCCAATCACTTAGCTGGTAAAAACACTTGAGCTACTCAGTTTTCTCAAATGATTTAAAAACAGTTCTACTCTGAGGCAAGGCAATAAACTGAAAGGCCTGGAAAAAGTAACTCCATACATTTACTCCTTATAATCTCCTTAGATCAGAAGTGTTTAAGCTATTATTCTCAAATAGCAAGACTCAATATTGAAAAACATGCCCATACCCACTAAATTAATATTACATTTGACTAAATCTCAATCAAAATTCCAATCCACTGGGCAAAATACCTACGATGCAGAGAAGAAATCCATGTGCCTAAAACATAAAGTGCTCTCACAAAACAATAAGCCAAAACAGGAACACCTCCATGGAAAAATGGGAAAAGAACTCAAACTAGTCAATTTACCACAAAATTCAAACAACCAGCACATTACAGAGAAATGCTCAGCCTGAAAAACAAGGATACAATTTAAAATAAACGACTTTTAACATAACAAATGGATAAAGAATCAGAATAAACTTTGGGGAAAGTAACATAGTAACAAGTCTCACAAGCTTTCAACATATGTTCTACTTTGAACTAACAAATTCTACAACATTTATTTTTGTTTATTAATTATTTTATTTATTTATTTTACATGGGGCTCTAACTCATGACCCTGAGATCAAGACCTGAGCCGAGATCAAGAGTCAGTCGCTTCACCAACTGAGCCACCCAGGCACGTCTCCATTATATTTAAATGATTATTATCTTAAGAACATAATCAAGCAAGTGCCCAGTCATATGTACAAAGATGTTCATCAGAGTATTGCTTATTATAGCAAAAAATCAGGACACAACCTATGCATCCAGCAAATCTCTGCAGCCATTCCAAATGATGATGTAAATATATAGTCACCAATACGGAAAAAAATGGCTCAAATATTTTCTCTGGTTAGGGAAAGCATAAGGAAAGGGAGAGGTTTATAAAGCAGCATGTTTCCATTTTTGTAAGAAAAAAAATATATATATACACACATAATAACTTATTTATAGGAATATAAATCCTAAGGAAGAAAACCTGGGTATTTAACACCAAATGCTATTTATTTCTGGATAATGGGATTATGGGTGATATTTACTTCTTGGGTGAAGTTCCACTTTAATTTTTTTCTGCCATGAACAAATACTACTTCCCATAACAACATTTAGTTTTGAAATGTTAAAAGGAATTGTAATTAATTTTCATGCACACCAAGAAGTTTTATTTTTTCAACAAGCCTTCGCTTTAGGCTAAGATTATTAAACATCTTTGCAATATCTGAGTCTCCACAAATTAGAATATAGAAGGTCCTTAAGCATGTATGGATTTTAGGGAGATGCATGGACAAGAGATTAAAATGACATCACCAGCGTCAATTCCTGGAAGCCAGGCTGGTACCCAGGAAAGCTGGAGCCTAGGGCTGCTTCAGACATAATCACAGAATCAGAGCTTCCTGGGGCTGGACAGGAACATGCTGCCAGCCAGCTCTGGTTATAGACTCTATAAGGGTGATTTCTTTAGCCGATGCCTCCCCTCTCTCCCCTCTATTCCCAATGCATACACAGAAAGAGAGAAAGGCCAACAATACAACAGAGAACATGGGATCGAAGAATGTGCAGTTTTTTCAAATACAGAGCTCCAGGGTGGTTGACTCCAGTGGGGATGATTTAAATGCTGTGTCTGTGCAGGGTCACTTGAAAGTACAGATCTGGGTTCAGGAAAGTAAAAATCCATTCATTTATACCTGGTCGGCCAAATAAAAGTATCTAAAGGATGCTACTTCATGTATCATCAACTGTGAAACCAGCCGTCCTGCCCACCCCTCAAAACTTGGCTGGTTGACTCAATCAGTGATCCTGCGAGTATTGCTCACACTAATCAAAGCCATATCTTTACAATCCACATCTCTGTGGGAACAGGCTGTACTTGACTGATGGACACTGCTAACTTTTATTCCGAAACTGAGGGTCAGCCAGTATCATTGTGAAGATATTTATAAGTTTATTACTTGGGAAAGACAAGTATAAAATTTATCACACACACACACACACACACACACACACCTCAAACAGGCTTAAGACCACATAATCTTATAATTTAACTTATATTTCCTAAAAGTCATGTTCATAACTTCATCTCCCCTTGCAGGTTGTTTTCTTCCAGTTTCACTCAGTAAGGACACACTCATTTATCAAAGGGCTGTATGTTTACTTTACGATGTACTCCTTGGAGCAGTCCTGTGTGTTTATCAGGTATTTAAATCCTAGCAGCGTTTCCACCCTACACTAAAATAATTGACAACACCATGCCCACCCAAATTTAGCCAATGCCCCCACAAGCCCGATGCAGGGCTCGATCTTGCAACCCTGAGAACGTGACCTGAGCCGAAATCAAGAGTCGGATGCTTAACCGACAGCACCACCCAGGCGCCCTTTTTCTCTCCTTTTTTAAGGCATATGCTAAGTGGCCATCTCCCAGCTGTGCACAGTTGGGATTTCCAGAGACTGTTTTGCAGTGGTTAGAATTTACAGTCTATAAGAACAGTCTAGTTCAAACAGCCAAGCCCCCGAACGGAGGGGGAAACAAAAAGGTTCTTTACCAGAGAGTCGTCAAGCAGCCTCAGTGAGCTGAAGAGTCCATTACCTCTGAGCTAAGCCTATAACGGAGCCGGCATTCTGGGGCAGAACCTGGCTTAATGGACACGGTCCAGTTATCCCATGAGGGCAATTTTTTTTCAGATGCTTTCACTGCTCAGCCACACCCTAGCAGCATCCAGTCACCACATTTTCCCGTGCAGTGTCTCGGCAACATGGTAAAAATCCAAAACCAACAGGAAGATCCCACTTCAGGAGATAATCCTAATGTCAGCAGCCTACAAGCAGCCTCTGTATACAAGCCCACAGATGACACTTCTGCAACATACTTTCCTTCCAGAAGAAAACGACATTTGAATTTCACATTTTTCTTTTATAAAAATACAAATTTATTTATAAAAATATAAAATATAAAAAATTTCAAATTCCAATTAGGAGTTTGTTCATTTTATAGCTTAAAAAAAAAAAAAAGGTGGAGGATATTCTTCCCATTAATCCCAGGGAGTGAACCAGCCCACCAGAACTTGGTTCCCCACGCATTGGCCCAGCCTGTTTTCCCATCCTGGCATTTGGTTACGTGCACGCCCAAGTGCCACTGGTGCAAAGCAGTTATTCCATCAGAACTGCGTGAGAGCGGAGAGCCCAAGACCAGCTCGCAGACCATGCAGCATGGCTTCGTCCTCTGCCCAGCACTTCTAGCCCCTTTCCTGGGCACTCTAAATCTGAAAACTGTCAGAATTAACTGTCGGCTCACGTTTCTGAAATCTCCAGAACACTAGTTAGGACAACGTCCAGAATTTGTTGCCTTGAAATCACATTGCTCAGAGAGCACCACGGTGATGGTTATTTAAAACTATCTGAGGGGCGCCTGGGTGGCTCAGTCGTTAAGCATCTGCCGTCGGCTCAGGTCATGATCCCAGGGTCCTGGAATCGAGCCTCGCATTGGGCTCCCTGCTCCGCGGGAAGCCTGCTTCTCCCTCTCCCACTCCCCCTGCTTGTGTTCCCTCTCTCTCTGTCTCTCTCTGTCAAATAAATAAATAAAATCTTTTAAAAAAATGAAATAAAAAATAAAACTATCCGAGCTCAGCATATTGAAGATGACATGTCACAATGTCACTAATTGCTTCTGACATGTGAGGTTTACCACTGGAACCTCTGAATATGAAATGGGTCTTGGATTTAATAGCACATAATTAGTTCCTGTTACATTCCAAAAGGAGAATCTTGCTGGAAAGGGGTCCAATGGGATAGCTTTCAGCAGCAACATGCGCTGATTATAAATAATTACTTGCCAAGAACCAGCCATTCAGACGCTGACATGTAACTCAGCTTCACCTCTCCTCGCCGCTAGTGTAATCAACAATACAAGATTGTAATCCCTGGCTCCTTTTTTTTTTTAATTTTTTTTTTTTTAAGGATTATTTATTTATTTATTTAACAGAGATAGAGAGAGAGCATAAGTAGGCAGAGCAGCAGACAGAGGGAGAGGGAGAAGCAGGCTCTCTGCCGAGCAGGGAGCCCGATGCGGGGCTCGATCCCAGGACCCTGGGATCATGACCTGAGCCGAAGGCAGCCGCTTAACGACTGAGCCACCCAGGCGCCCCTCCCTGGCTCCTTTTTGATACTCATCTAAATGTCACCCTTGACCTGGACACTAACTGTAGAACCCAACTGGAATGGAGCTAATATCCTTGGGCTACACTGTCGGTGTGAAACACCCCAAGTTCTGAAATTCACTTGGGTTTTGAAGCTTGGCTTTACCACTTACCATTTTTTATTTTGGGTAAGTGGTTCAACATCTGTGCCTCACTTTCCTATTCTGTAAAGTGGGGATGAAAATACCTACTCCAAAAGGTTGTTGTGAGGATTAAATGTGAATATGGATAATGAAATCAATAAACAGTAGCTATTAATACAAGTTCGTTTGTTACCAATAGTCTGTTGCCAAGAGTCTAATTCAGATTGGCCTTCCTCTTGAATACAAGCAAATGGAAGCATTATATCTAGAATTCTTGAGGCTACAACAAAAAGGGCAGGGAAACAAGACTACAGAAGGGGGAGAGGAGAGTAAGAGGCACACAAGAATAAAAGATACAAGCAAGGAATTTGTACCAGAGGAAAAAATTTAGAGAAGAAAAAAAAGCCAGTGAAGGAGGAAGTTGAAAGAGAAGCAGGGATAAGGAGGAGCCATCAGATGAGTGTGGAGATTTTCGAAAAGCAAAAGAGGAAAAAAAGAGAAACACAGGGAAAGGCATTCCCATTACTAAACCAGAACACTTCTATTAGTAGTATCAGGCCACACATCTCTACACACCATGTCAATAATAAGATTATATTTCATTAGCATTCTCTCTTTTTAAAACATTTTACATATTTGTCTCATTTTGCCCTAAGAAGGACCCACCCTGCGAGACAGACCAGGTAGATACCATTAGCCTGGATTTACATTTAAGGACAAAGAATCAAGAGGCTGACTTGTCTACAGATGCATCACTTGGGCATTTTCCTACTCTTAAATTTAACATTCTTTAATCTCCTCATTAGAAGCACAGTCTGGTTGCCCTCTGACAGCAGGAACAAATCCTATCCTATTCTGATCAAAGAAAAAGGAAATTAAAGTTAATTTGGATTTCAGAAAAGCATTTGCACCTTAAAAAAAAAAAAACAAAACTTCATTTCAAAGCAATTTGAAACTTACAAACAGCCAGAAGAGGACAAAGAACACTCACCCTTTCACCTAAAAACCCTCCTGAAATTTTGCCAACTACCCCGATGATTTCCTTTGCAGCAAAAGGATCCAATACAGATCACTCGATGTATTTACTATGTCTCTCAGTCTCCTTCCGTCTAAAACAGTTCCTTGGTCCTTCCTTGAGTTTCATAACTTTTTTTAAAAAAGATTTTATTTATTTATTTGACAGAGAGAGACACAGCGAGAGAGGGAACACAAGCAGGGAGAGCGGGAGAGGGAGAAGCAGGCCTCCCGCTGAGCAGGGAGCCCGATGCGGAGCTCGATCCCAGGACCCTGAGATCATGACCTCAGCCGAAGGCAGACACCCAATGACTGAGCCACCCAGGAGCCCCGAGTTTCATAACTTTATTTTAAAATAATTTCAGGCACAAAAAAAGTTGCAGGAACGGTACAAAAAACTCCTGTTTCCCCTTGGCCTAGATACCCAATTGTTTTGTCTTCAGTATTTTTCTGAACCACGTTAAGAGTACACTGTGGATATGAAGCCCCTTTACTCCTGTATATTCCAATATGTATTTCTCCAAACAAGGACACACTTACATGACAATCACAAGTCTCCTTCAATCTGGAACAGTTCCTCAGTCTTTACCTCTCTCTCTCATCCTTGACAATTTTAAAGAGTCAAAACTTTTGACTTGAGTCTCAGGTGACCTGGGTCACCCTAACTTAGGTCCATCTGACATTTCCTCGTGCCCAGATTTGGACCATGTATTCCTAGCAAGAAGACCCCAAAAATGATATTGCACTCTTCTCGGCTCGTCACACCAAGAGGCACAGGATATCAGATCATCCCATCACCGATGGTGCTAACCTTGATCACCTGGACAGGTTTGTATCTGCCAGTCTTCATAAAGTCACCATTTCCTCCTCTGGAATAATGAGTATTTTGTGGAAAAATACCATAAGCCTGTGCCAATGTCCTGTTCTTCCTCAAACACCCGCCCACCCTTTGACAACTCCTGTGGTCATCAACCATCACTTTGATGTTTGCCAAATGGTGAGTTTTCTATTTTCTTCCCTTCTTCTGTATTTATTTGTTGGCATTCTCCTATAAGGAAGAGCTTTCCCTCCCCCATTCCCATTTATTTACTGCTCAATATAGATTCACCGAATCTTATTTCATCCGATGCTTTATCATACATTACTAACATTGTTTATTTTGATGCTGCAATTTTCCCAGATTAGGTCAGTGAGAGCCCCTTGCACTTGCCTTTTTGGAAAGCAGGTTTAGTGAACACAATTTCATGGACCAAGAGGTATGTTGGGGGCCAAAAAACTCTGCTTTTTCAATTTGCTTTGGGAGTTGTAAGACAACACACAGAAATCACTGATGAATGTTAGTCTTTTTTTTTTTTTCTTTCCCAATAGCGACTAGCTGACATTCATTTTTAATTATAAACAGACATCCTCTTAGAATCAAATGTCAGATAATTTTCAAAATGAAGTACCTATATTATCCTTTATAAAAAGACTGAACACCTAAAAAACAATCTTCAATACTAAGCATCTTCCTCAAACTTCTCCCTTGGTTCAGGATACTCCTTGGGTGATCTCACACAGGCTGGAAGTCACACCAACATCTCAACTGACATGAGATAATGTGTGTCAATGCACCAAACCCAGGACAGTAAGTGGTGTTCTTTTTTGTCCTCCTACCTGCCTCAGAACTAAGCATCCATTCCTCCTCTGGTGCCACCACTGCCATGACTGGTCTTGTTACAGTACCCATCTTTGAAGCACTAAACCTCCAAGTTTCATCTCTCTCCCTCACTCAACTGATAAACTCTGCTCCTGCTGGAATCCAGCCTCTAGTTCAGACTCCTGCTATTAACCCTCTCCTTCTCTCGCTTCACCTTCCACCTCAGATGCCTCTTCCTAAATTCTAGAAACGTGGCACTCCCCAACAGAGAACCTCTTCTCTCCCTGAAGAATAAAGCTGGATCCCCAAGCTTGGGGCTCAGGGTACTTCAGGCTCTGCAATCAAACCATGTCTCCCTCGCATTCTATACTACAACCCCCACGAAACTGCAGGCCTGCAATTACTTCTCTACTTCTTTGTCTACTTAAATCCACTGCAAGACCTCAAAATAGAGGGTAGCGTTCTGCTTCGCCTTGTATCTCTACTGCCCAGCTCTGTGCTCAGGAAACGTTTGCTGGGTTAATAAATCAAAAGGCACCCACGGAAGACACTGTTGTCCACCTATTAAGAGCACTACACATAAAAGCCAATTTTCCTAGAATTTTATTACTGATTCACATTTGAAGTAGTCCCATATTTGTTTTGAATAGCAGAGTAATTAGGTTATTTGGCATACTTCAGCAGAAGAGGCAAAAACCTCTTTAGAATGGCCATTATCTCCATAGCTGATAAGCCCACCGCATAAGTATTTAATTACCATTCTCAGTGCCAGAAGTGCCACGCTGTTTTGTTTTGTTTTTTAAGGTTCACTTTGTTTTTAAACTGGTGTTTTGTATCACAGGTTTATTTGATGGTCAACTTTATGTGTCAACTTGGATACAGGCTACAGTCTCCAGTTATTTAAGCAAACATGAATGTTTTTATTAGATGTAATTGAAGTACATAATCAGTTGACTTTAAGATGGGAGATTATCCTAGATAATCTGGGTGGGCCTGCTTCAATCAATCAAAAGACCTGAAAAGTGGAACCGGGGCTTCCCTGAAGAAGAAATCCCACCCGTGAGCCGCAGCTTGGCCCTCCCCATGTCCATGAGCTCCAGCCTGCCTTTCCTGACCTCCTGCCCCATGCATTTCCTACTTGCCTTGAAGCCCTCTCAATCACATTAGCCGATTCCTGCAGTACATCTTTTCTCTCCGACTGGTTCTATTTCTCTGGCAGAACCCTGACCAATACAGTCAACTTCCAGACTAAAGGGAGAAAGAGCATGCAACAGCTGAACAGTTAACAAGATCTAAATAAGGCTTTCACAGTATTGCTCATTATGGAGTGGGAAGTGTTCGAGTCTTAGAACATCAGATACCCCCTATTCAAACATGAGTACAAATACACATAACATATGCCGCTGCTTCTGTCCGACAGCATTCATTATACATTCATTTGGCAAATATTTGTTATGAAAGGCACTGGGGAGAGAATGGTGAGCCAGACAGGCATAGTCCCTGCTCTCAGGGAGTTTACAGGCTAGTAGGATAATCAGGCATCAAAATAGTAATTATATAAATACTCATTTAATTATAATTATGATGAGTGCTAGGAAATACAGGATGCTGTTGGCATACTTAATAGGGGAATCTAACCAACTGGGGAGGGCTTTTGGGAACGTCACTGAAAAATTATACTGAAGCTAAAGGCAGAAGGGCAAGTAGACAGTAACAAGGCAGAGCATAAAAGGAAGAGCATCCCAGGCCCAGGGAGCCATCTGTACAAAGGCCTTGCACAGGGAAGGATCTAGATGAATTCAAGCACCTGAAAGATGGCCAGCAACTCCAGGCTGTTATGAATTAGGGATGAAGAGCATACAAGATCAAATGCCCATAC
This sequence comes from Phoca vitulina, assembly GCF_004348235.1. Classification (NCBI taxonomy): domain Eukaryota; kingdom Metazoa; phylum Chordata; class Mammalia; order Carnivora; family Phocidae; genus Phoca; species Phoca vitulina. The sequence continues at coordinate 54,122,858 of NW_022589704.1, forward strand.
TAGTGAAAGACAGTGATCTTTACAATGGGTAATCACTTCATACCTTAAAGGAGATAGTGACCTGATCAGATTCATGTCTTAATACTAGCAGCTGTGTGTAATTTGGAAGGAGGTAAACTGGATTTGGGGAGACAAGTTACAAGGCTTTTGCTACATTCCAGGAAGGAGACAATAGGGACATGGAAGGGCAGGGTGATGGGGATAGACAGAAATGGTTAGAAGAGAATCAACAGGACATGGAGTTGTGTTGGCTCACTTCCCAAGTTGAAGAGCCAGGGTGGGTGGGAGAGGGCAGATTTGGAAGAGATCACGGTTCTGTTTTGGGCTTGCACAACTTTGCAATTCTTACAAGATATCCCCAGGAAAATACGCATCTGGAATCCAGAAGATACCTGGTCTAGATAAATATGGGGAATTTGCTAGCACAGAGTCAGAACATGATGAGGTCAAACATGGAAGGGGTATAGAGTGAGAAGAAGACCCAGGATAGAGCCCGGGGAGAACAGACATTTCAAGCGGATGGGAAAGAGTCTGAATAGGAGCAATCAAGAAGATCCATATTCATAGAGTACACATTTATTTATATAAAAAACTTTTCCATGAGCTATTCTAGTTCCGCCTCCACGTTCAAAAGGGTACCCATTTTCACTGACAAGGAAATAACCAAATGTAAGAGTAACAACTTAGGGAAAACCCAATTCAAATGGACATGAATAATTTCCAGCTAAAGATGTTTTAGGCAATGAATACCACCTCACTGATTACTGTTTGCAATAGTTATTCAGTCTTTGGGTCAAACTGTACTTTCCAAAGTCACTTCTTATTAACACTAGTGGCTTGGCCCTTTATGTATAATTAGTTCAGGCAATTAGTTGTAAGGCTCACATTCAAACACACTGCTTTCATCTTTTGAAAATCGCTATGTGTCACATTATTCTAAAAGTGTCTCACTTGAAAGAAAACACTGAACCGATAGAAAGTGCTAATTTTTTAAAAGTTCTAAGAGTGCCCCAGCACCCAGAAGAGTAATACTAATAAATTAGTGCAGTCTCGGTGACTAAAAGAACCTGCTCCAGGAAAGGCCACATTTAAATTAAAACTGCACTTTCTCAGACTAGGAACACTTCTTGCCTTAATCCTCCCCCATTAGTATAACACAAAATGTGTCAGAGAAGGGTCTACAGTGAGCTGAAGTTCAAAGGGCAATTTGTAAGGCAGCCTTATTATAACTTATAAAAACAGGCCCAGCAGAGGCCCATAGATCCAGCAGTCACAACAGTGTGATGCACAAGTGGGAACTTAATGAATATTGATGATGACATTTTTCCTCCTTTGCACGCTGTTTCAAGGCAGCCCCCAACTTACCAATGGGACTTGTGCCAAAAAGTTGGTTTTTCAAATCTATCACCTGGAACTTGAAACCTTCTTTCCTTAAAAATTGTGTTTTATAAGTGATGGAGCCCAGGCTATGGGCTAACCATAACAGAGTGTAACTATAGCGTTCCTAACCACCGTTTATAACAATGCTTTGGTGAAGAAAATACATTGAGCACAATTTAGTATTCAAGGACAGAGCTGCCCTCTGCAGCAGCAGTCCCAGAATGGACAAACGTGCCAATTTCCACCGCAGGAAAAGAATCCACCTGGCTCCGAGCTGGGAAGCTGGGCAGAGGGGTAATGCAGGGCAGCAGCTGGGAGTCAGGGCCAGGGGCTGGCATGTGACACATCCAAACCGAAGACGAGGATGTGGGAGGTACTGCGGAGTATGGCAAGGCAAAGACTCAAGCCCTGGCAGGGCCTTAGGGATAGAGGAAGGTTAGGGATTCCCTACAAAATGACATCAGGCTGTGGTCAGGAAGTAAGCAGCAAGTGTTGGAAGCAACCACGCTTTGGCAGGAGCCCTAAGAGGAAAGGTAGTTTTGGGGTCAGGGACAACCTAAAAGACGAGTCCTAAGTAATGTCAAATATTAATCAAAGACTGAAGACCCTTGGGCTTTCAGGACATACTGCCATCCAAAGTCTCTGAAGCCATATAAAAAGTATGCAGCTACTCCCCCATGTGTACAAAGGCACTTCCTCTGCCCAACCTCCTGGGATTTACTAGGTTCAGAACCTCCTGGACTTTGTATCTTGGTCTATCCATATAGTCATGCCCCATCTGAACTCGGTAGCTTGGCTCCAGATAACCGTCTTCACCCCACTTCCTGTCCTAGCCTCTGCTCTGTCCCAGGAGAGACACAGTGGTCATTTATATGTCCAGAGTACATAAGGCTTATGTACATGCCTTATGTGTCTACAATAGTCTTCCAAAATTGATATCCAAACTTAAAGAGCCATAAAGCCATAATATTCAAAGGATGGCCATCAAATAATATCCTTGGGTTGAATCATCTAACAGTAAAATACTAGTCTATCCTAATTTCAGGGGAAGGCCAGTTTGAAAGCCTTTGTTGACTTTTTTTTTATTTTTAAATTTACTTACAGCTTTTACTTTCAATACAGTGCTATATTTACATGCAGCAATACTATAGAAAGGGACAAAAGGGGAAAAACGTATATCTTAAAAAGTCATTTAAGTTATTTAGTAGGTAAGAAGTAACGGTAGCCATGCCAATAGCCTTCAGGTAGAAGCTTGGGAGATTGTTCTCTATAAAATCTGTCCTGACCAACAGGAAAAACCAAAAGATGTTGCTATGATAATGAGGGCAGGCTTCCTCAAGGAACTGAACTGGTTCTGTCTGAAGTCTTCACTTTAGAAGCCCCACTTGAGTGCAAGGAGATTCCAAATCAGCTCTCTGGGGACTCTCTCTTAAATAAAAGTAAACAACTGAGGATCACCAGGTATTTAAGGAAAAGCTCTAACATGAAAGACAGACCAACAAGGGGCGCCTGGATGGCTCAGTCGTTAAGTGTCTGGCTTCAGCTCAGGTCATGATCCCGGAGTCTTGTGATCGAGCCCCGCTCCCTGCTCAGTGGGAAGCCTGCTTCTCCCTCTCTCACTCCCCCTGCTTGTGTTCCTTCTCTCACTTTGTCTCTCTCTGTCAAATAAATAAATAAAATCTTTAAAAAAAAAAAAAAAAAGGTAGACGAACAAGCAAGCAGAAGGGAAGCAACATGAAGGAATTAGAGATTGTACAAGGAAGAGAAAACATCCTTAGAGGAGTAAGAGAAGATATTATATCCACAAAACAAGAAAGGTATGGTTAAGGGGGAAAAAAAGAAATCAGGATATAAAACTCCTCAATAGAAGGGCTGAAAAATAAGGCTGAGGAAATCTTCCAGACACTACGCACAAAGATTAAAAATGAAGAAATCGGAGGGGGAGAAGAACCATGAGAGACAATGGACTCTGAAAAACAAACTGAGGGTTCTAGAGGGGAGGAGGTTGGGAGGATGGGTTAGCCTGGTGATGGGTATTGAGGAGGGCACATTCTGCATGGAGCACTGGGTGTTATGCACAAACAATGAATCATGGAACACTATATCTAAAACTAATGATGTAATGTATGGGGATTAACATAACAATAAAAAAATTTATAAAAAAAAAATGAAGAAATATGAGAAAAGGTTAAGAAAATTAGAGAACCAGTGAATTCTGGAAGCCCAATATTCAAATAAAAAGAATTCCTCCCCCCGCAAAAAAAAAAGAGAGAGAGAGAGAATAGAGAAAAATGAGGGAGGAAAACCATCAACAAGACTAAAGATGTTTCAAATCTTAAGGACCTGAATTTTCCAGACTGAACTAACCCACCAAATACCCAGAAAATACTACTAACAGCCAGACAGAAAGTAAACTCGGATTAGATTTTTACAAATGAGGTTTTAGAATAGCTTTCATCTTCTTAACAGAAACACTGGAACCTAAGGAACAATGGACTAATAATGCCTGGAATATTCTGAAGAGAAATTTTCCAACCTAGAATTCTGTGTCTGATCAAATAAGCAATAAAGAATAAGAATAGTGTAAAAATATTTATAGACACTTAAAGTGTCAAAATTTTGCCTCAAGAAGCTAATAAAGGGTGTAAAAAAGAAATGGAGGAGAGTGGGGAATGAAACAATAAAAAAAAATACTAGATTAATGCAAAGGAGGCTAGAGAGGAGAGAAAAAAGATGTAGAAATAGATTTAATTCTAAATATATTAGTAATCACCTAAAATGTAAATAGATTAAATATTCAAACTAACAGACAAAGATTTTCAGACTAAAAAAGAAACCTAACTTTATGCTGCTTATAAGAAATACAACTTAAATACAGAAAAGTTGAACATAAGAGCCTGGATAAAAAAAGATGGTTTAGCTAGAGTAATATCATGCAAAATACACTTAAAGTCAAAGTCATTAATAGAATTTTTAAAAAGTATTTCTTAATGATAAACGGGTCAATCCACCAGAAAGATAGTAATCATAAAGTGTATGCATCTAATAATAGTGCTCTAAAATGTATAAAGCAAAAATTGATAGAACTAGAAGGAGAAATTGATAAATACAGAATTGTGGTGGGAGATTTTAACATAACTCTGTCAGATGTGAAAAACAAGCAGACGAATTTACTAAGAATATATACCTGCACAATACAATTAAGAAATTTGTATCATTTTAGCATCAGACTTGATTGTCTTCACATTGTTGGAAATAGTTCTTTATATTGTACCTATTAAATCTTTTGGAGGAGGAAAAAAAAGGGGGTGGAGGGTGGAAGGAAGGGGGGGAGAGAGAGGTAGAGAGAGAGAGAGAGATGCAGGGGAGTCCCTGGAAAACACCAAAGGAAAAATGGGATGACAGAGAGCCCTGCTGAGTACAGAAGGCAGCCCAGCTGGAGAAGTAAAAGCCAGAAAGCTGTGGTGATGTCAGTAAACATCTTTAGAGGAAATGTATACCAGACTTCTTATGGTTTAATGTGGGGGGATCCTGTTAAAATATGGATTCTGATACAGATGGTCAGGTTGAGTCTGAGTTTCTGCATTAATACTCTGCTTCCAGGTGATGCAAAGCCTCCTGGGCCAAGAATCACAATTTGAGAAGCAAAGACTTAGACAACCGATGAAAAGCTGGGGTTAAATTCATGATAAATTCATAGAAGACTGAGCAAAGCACAAACAAAAACCACAGTTATCAACTAAAGCGAAGCAAAAATTTTGTAGGAGAAAAGTAATTATGGTCTGTCTACTCCATGGCTCAGCAATGAAGTGTGTTTTCCTAGTCACAGTAATATAGGTACTGAATACTGATCTAACCAAAATATAACTCTATTGAAATGATGGATGATGGCAAGTTGGTGGTAGGGAAAATGTGTTAGGAAAGAAGCTGATTCTAATGTTCCCTGGTAAAATATTAATACACAATTCTTATAACTTAAAAATAAATAGCAATATATTTAACTTAGAGATATGGAGGTTAATATCAAAACAATTAACTGACGGTGGTGATAATGGTTGTTTCTGAGGAGGAGGCAAGAGGATGGAGGAGACTACAAAACTATTGTTATTTTTGGTTAAACTATAAGGGAGTGCTTAAAAAGAAAAGAGCTCCCAGTGGCCAAAGTTTCAACAATTTGAGAAACAAAGAAAATAATTTTAGAACTGAATTATAACCTATACAATCAAGTAAATACCCAAGAGTCCATATTGACATAAATACTTAAATAAACAAGGGAGACATTTCTCACCATTAGGGAAACACCTCAGTAATAACTGTTACAGTCAAGACCCACTGATGGATACTAAAATTAGTGTGTAAAAGGTTGAAGAGAAACAGGATTTGTGCCTACTCTCAAACTATCTCCCCCAAGCTACATATTAATTACAAAGGGAAAAATAGTAATTTCACAGTGGAGAAACCCAGCAGATACCACTTTAATCCAGTGACTGAGGTCTACATTACTTACAATAAAACATGCTGACATCACACATCTCCTGATACGATGCTTGGAGGAAGGCACAACATCACCTCTACGGTATTTTTGCCTAATATTCATAACCCCATCATAATCATCAGAAAACATCAGACCATCGATTGGAGGGCACCCTACAAAATATCTGAGCAGTATTCTTCAAAAGTGTCAAGGTAATCAGACATAAGGAAAGACAAAGGAGCTGTCACAGATCGGAGGAGATTAAGGAGACATAATAATTAAATGCAATGTGAGATGACCCCAGGTTGGATCTTTGAACAGAAAAAGGATCACATAGTTTTAAATGGTGAAATTCAAATAAGGTCTATAGTTTAGTTAACAGTACTGTAGCAATGTTATTTTCATCTATGTGCTATAATGATGTAGGATGCTGACATTAGGAGGAGCAGGTGAGGGCTGACCAGGAAATCTTGTACTAAAGTTTTGTATTTGAAAATACAAAATTAAAGCAATAAACAAAAAACATCTTTGTACAGCACAGTGCAGAGGCTGAAAACTATGGACCACAGGCCACACCTGGCCCACTGCCTAGTTTTGTGAATAAAGTTTTATTGGAACACAGCCACATCGATTCATTTACATATTATCTATGGCTGCTTTACTACTACAATAGCAGAGCTGAATAGCTGCAACAGAAATTTTATGACCTGCAAAGCCTAAAATAATTACCATCTGGCCCTTTTTAAAAAAATCTTGCCAATCCCTGCCATATAGTTAAGAGTATAGACTCTGAGGGCGCCTGGGTGGCTCAGTTGGTTAAGCGACTGCCTTCGGCTCAGGTCATGATCCTGGAGTCCCTGGATCGAGTCCCGCATCGGGCTTCCTGCTCGGCAGGGAGTCTGCTTCGTCCTCTGACCCTATCCCCTCTCAGGTGTTCTCTCTCTCTCATTCTCTCTCTCTCAAATAAATAAATAAAATCTTTAAAAAAAAAAAAAAAAAAAGAGTATAGACTCTGAGTTCAAATTCTGGTAATCCGTTACTAACTGTGTAACCATGAGCAAGTTACTTAACTTCTCAGTGCCTCAGTTTCTTTACAGATAAGTCTGTAAAGCAGGGATAAGTTACTGATTTACTAGGGTTATTATGAATTTTAAAATTGAAAATAAAAATAATGATAAATGTAAAATTAACTAATAAATGTAAAAAGTGCCTAGAACAAAACCTACACATTTTTTAAGTATATGTCAATTAAAAAAAAAGTTTAAGATGAACCTGAGCAACAACAGTGAAAGAATTCTATTGGACAATGCTGTGTTTCTAATAAAACCTTGCTACTCATCACATTGGCATATAAATTTTCTAAACTTAATCTCCTTATTTTGGTTAATATTCGTTAAACATCAAACAGTTGAAAAAGAAAAAGTATTCTCAATACTGGCTAGAAGACATTACCTCTTAAATTAGACTTTCTTAAACTAACAGTTACTATGTAGCTTTAGAAAGGTCTCTGAACATTTGATATCTTCTCTTAAGATTCTTTCAAAATATTCCCTCCCCCTCCATCTCTTCCCCTCCTCAAACATACCCAAGAACAATCACTCCAGCCCAGCACACCCAGGGTTCTTACAGGTGACTTCCCCTGCACACTCATGGTGTCCAGATGTTTGCTAATGTACCTCTGCAGGCATCTCCTGGTGGCAGGTGTATTCACAGCTGGAAAAACCAACTGTAGTAGGCTGAAAAAGGGCTCCCCAAAGATACGTTCACTTCCTAATCCCCAGAACTTGTGAATGTTACTTTATATAGCCAAAGAGAGAATATTATCTCATATGGGAAAAAAACATGGCTACGGATATTGAGAAGAGATGCTTATCCTAGATTACCTGGGTGGGCTCTAAATGCAAGTACATGCATACTTATGAGAGAGAGGCAGAGGGGGTTTCGACACAGACATAAAAGGAGAAGATGGACACAGAGAAAAGAGTGATGTAAAGATGAGACAGAGATTTGGAGAGATGTGGCCACAAGCTAAAAAACACCAAAGTGTGGAAGCTGAAATGGGTGAGGAATGGATCCTCCCCTAAGGCCTCTGGAGGGACAGTAGCCCTGCCAGCCCCATGATTTTAGCTCAGTGAAACTGATTTTGGACTTCTGGCCTACAGAACTATGAAAGAATAAATTTACGTTGTTTGAAGCCACCAAGTGTACGGTGACTTTTTACAGCCGCCATACGGTGCAATATGCCACAGCACTACGCCAGCACACACAGGTGCGCACACCTTGACAAGCAGGGGCCCACCGGCTGTACCATTTTCTCATTTAAAAAAACCCAACTCCTATAAGGGAGAGTTGGTAAAGATGTTACAAAAGCCTTTGGTGGGGCATGTGGGTGGCTCAGTCAGTTAAGCAACTGACTCTTGATTTTGGCTCAGGTCAAGATTTCAAGGTGGTGAGATGGAGCCCTGCATCAGGCTCCACACTCAGCTCAGAGTCTGCTGGAGATTTTCTCTCTCCTCTCTCTGTCCTTCCCCCTGCTCTCTCTCTCAAAATAAAATCTTAAAAAAAAAAAAAAAAAGCCTTTGGTGACTGAATTAAATCATTTTTAAAGTGATTCAACATGAATCCATTTTCTAACTCTCTCTTCATCTTAAAAACCAAAGGAGGGGAGTGTCTGGGTGGCTCAGTCAGTTAAGCCTCTGACTCTTGATTTCAGCTCAGGTCATGATCTCAGGGTTGTGGGACTGAGCCCCACATCTGGCTCTGCACTCAGCATGGAGTCTGCTTCTCTCTCTCTCTCTCTCCCTCTGCCTCTCCCCACCTCTCTAAAATAAATAAATAATGTTTACAAACAAAACAAAACAAACAAAAAAATAAAGGAAGAATTGTAATATCACTTGGTGTATAGGTTGAACTACTGCTGGCTTCATGGTTTTGTGCTCTGACTCTCTGCCCCATTAGTCTGTTGTATGTAGAAGAAAACTATCTAGTGACACTTTTTTCACATGCAGCTTGTGCACCCAGTCTCTCTCACTGACATGTCTTAGCTCATAATCCCTGAGTTCTCACTTAATCTGTGAGTTCCCACTTTTCTTTATGTTGACATAACATACAAAAGCTTTTTACCCGTACAAGAATCAAAACAAGGATCTTTTGTTGTTGTTGTTGCATTCCACCTATTGGAAAACACTATAATCCTTCATACAAGACAAAAATGAGATGGTGACTTTCTCAAAATAGCCAGTAAGACAAATCCTAATCACATGGCCTTCATATATTAACAAACGAATTATTGTGGAAAATTAGATGCATAATTTGATTAATCAACATACTGAATAAACTTGAATAGTTGGAAGGTTTCCTACTGACTAAATTGTGACTAGTTTTAACAGTTTGAAATATAACTTTAAAAGATGGCAGAATTAATACTTCCTTGCCCAGCCTTTGATACCTCTATAGCCAAGAGCCAAATGTTTCTAAAGTGTGACAAATGATCATTCTAATTAAAACTGATCAAACACTTAGCTGTGCTGCTTAGTGGCATAATGCCCTTAAGAGGATTAGACAAACAATTCTGGAAATATACAAAGCCATTGTGTTTGTTACTGAATTTCTGATAGAAAGAATAGAACATATGAGTGTTTCAATAAGTGACTACCTTTAACTTCCCATTTGTCCAACTGACTGACCTAAAAATGACTTGGATATATGTACGGGAAATACCCTCTACTCTGTTGCTTGCTCTTTTGTTCTCTGCCAGTGTTTTTAATAAAATAACTTCACTACAGTCAGATTTTCAATGTTTTCCTTTATGATGAGGACTCTCTATGTCTTTTTTTAAAAAATCTTTCCTTATTTCTTTCCTAGAAGCATTGTTGTTTTACCTTTTTCAGATCTACAGTCTATCTGGAACTGTTATTAGAGATCCAGGATTAATGAGGAGATCAGGTACAATTCTGGGAATGCCTTTCTTCCACATCACTTTCACTGCCATAATCCAAGGCTAACCACGCCGAAGAGACCTTAAGGCCTCTGAAACTGTTCTTCTTCTCATCCATCAGCCTTCATCTTTGATACCCTCCGTTCCTGATCTAGTCAGGAGCTGTCCCTGCAACCTCTCCCTTTTTAGCACACTCAATTCCCCTATCACTCTCTCAACACAAATCTCACTGTTGGCAAGGAAAAAAGTAGTAGGGACCAAGTGGTTTGGAAGCTACAAGAATGGGGCTTGAAATCTGATTATACAGTCTACGAGCTGCAAGACTTTGGCAGTCACTTCACATTCTATTTCCTCGTCTCTGACATTGAGAAGGGCTAGGACTGAGGGTGGGACAGAGCTGGGGGGTGGGGGATGGAGGATTATCAATAACAACACCTTTCAGGCTTATTGCAGAAAGGAGAAATAATGCACGTCAAGGCCCTGGCACAGAGCAGGCACTAAACAAACAAATAAATAAATAGTTCCTACCGAAGAATCATCCATGAATCAGTAAAGCCAGTAGCCACCTCACTCAGTTGCTTCTGAATATTGCCAGAGAAACTCTTACCATGTCAGCTATGCTTTCCCATTCACCACATTGTCTATGTAAACTTTTCCCACAACCTCTCAAGGCCTCTCTTGCACTCCTCTGTCTGCCCCCTTACTTTCAAAAGACCCAGGGAACTTCCACTTCTAGCCAAGATGAACTAACAAGGACCGAATTTGCCTTTCTACCAGAAACAACCAAAAAGTGGACAAAACATATGAAGAAATAGTTTTCAAGACACCATCTAGCAACAAGAACAGTGATCTCTGGAAGATGGGAAAGTGAGGTGAATCCTAAGATTGTACCTGCTTACTGCCTTAAGAGTTCTGGCCACAGGGCACCTGGATGGCTCAGTTGTTAAGCGGCTGCCTTCAGCTCAGGTCATGATCTCAGGGTCCTGGGATTGAGCCCCATATCGGGCTTCCTGCTCCACAGGGAGCCTGCTTCTCCCTCTCCCATTCCCCTGCTTGTGTTCTCTCTCTCGCTGTCTCTCTCTGTCAAATAAATAAAATCTTAAAAAAAAAAAAAAAAAAAAAAGAGTTCTGGCCACAGCACAGGGAGGGAGAAGCCAGGCAGGGACCAGCAGACTTACTGAGTTGAAAGTCCAGAACACCAAGGCAGCTATGGTTCAAAGGAAAGGAAAGAAGTTCACAGAGAGAGAATTCTGGAGAGATGCAGAGAGTTCTCCTTGAGAATTCAGCTTAGTCCTGCTCACGGGTATAAGGAAATTAAGGAGGTTGAAGGAAAAAAAAACGTCAAGAAGGATTAGAGGTAACAGTGCAGTGCCCACACTCTGACAGAATCAAGAATAGTGCCTGCTCCCACCTGCCACACTGGAAAGTCTTATGATTCAGGGGACACTGGACAAAGTACGTGGAAGGGTCTTACCGAGTTCTGGGAAGTAATTAGCCCTAAATTAAGCACTGTTCTAGTCCTACCTACCAAATCTTAAAACAAGACCTAAGAGAATCAAGCTATTTCCAAGTAAATTAACTGCATCATTGAACAAAGTTGAAGAACATTTACAGGAATTAAAAAATATCCAGGACCAACAAGATAAAATTCACAATATTTGGCATCTAATCAGAAATTACCAGGCATGCAAAGAAGCAGGAAATTATGACTCATAAGGACATAAATCAATCAATCGCAATCCAGAGTTGATACAAATACTAGAATTACCAGACAAGGACATTAAAACAGCTATAATTGTATTCTATATGTTCAAAAAATTAAATAGAGATATGGAAGATATTTCAAAAGACCCAAAAAGCACTTCTAGAGATGAAAACTATAAGGTCTGAGATGAAAGATACACGGGAGTGGATTATTTTAGACATCACCAAAGAAAAGATTACTAAGCTTGAAGACATAGCAATAGTAGCTCTCCAAAGCGAAACAGAGAGAAAAGAGAATTTTTAAAAATGAAGGAGTATCTGGGGTGCCTGGGTGGCTCAGTCGTTAAGCGTCTGCCTTTGGCTCAGGTCATGATCCCAGGGTCCTGGGATCTAGTCCTGCATTGGGCTCCCTGCTCCGCTGGAAGCCTGCTTCTCCCTCTCCCACTCCCCCGGCTTGTGTTCCTGCTCTCGCTATCTCTCTCTCTCTGTCAAATAAATAAACAAAATCTTAAAAAAAAAAAAATGAAGGAGAATCAGTGAGCTGTAAGACAACTGCAAGCAGTCTAATATACAGGTAAATACAGACTCCCAAAGGAAGGAGAATGAAGAAGGGGTAGAAAAAAATTTTGAAGTAATAATGGTATAAAATTTTCAAACTTTCTTGAAAGCTAAAACCTCACAGATCCAAGAAGCTCAATGAACCCCAAGCACAGGAAACATGAGGAAAACCACAACTCTTTCTGTCATGTAAGGATATGAGATGTCTATAACCTGGAAGATAACCTCAACAGACCCAACCATGCTGGCACCCTGATCTCAGACTTCCAGCCTCCAGAACCATAAGAAAGAAATTTCTGTTGTTACAAGCTACCCAGTCTTTGGTACTTGATTATAGCAGCCCAAACAGACCAGGCAGGATCTACTTCTGCCTACAATGTGACTTGATTTTAAAGCTAAAATCATATCTGAAAAGGCACTGTAAGAACAGCTTAATCAGTGGACAGATTTCTCAGGATGAAAAAGAATACCATTGGCCCCATCAGCACTTTCTCCACATCTGTATACATACTTGCAAATCAATCCTAATGTGTATCCTGTACCAGGTCTGGATGGATTAGTAGCCAGACATGTGATGGTAAGTATTAGACTGGCCCTGGCTTGGACACCTCCCGGAACCTCTCAGAACCTCAGGTTCCTCACCTACAAAATGAGAAAGGTAGACTGGAAGATCCTTTCTGTGATTTGGGTAATGCTGGAAAGGCTAATGTGCTAGTTAAGTCTTAGGTATTGAGACAACAAGAGAATATAATGACAGATACTTCGGGCATCTGTCTGTCACAAAAGATTCTCAAAATAATCCTCCCAAAACCATGATTTTGAAGCATGGCCATTTTTCCCTCTCAAGTTGTCATTCTGATTTTATGGAAATCAGCTGTCTACCGCCCACCAACTCCCAACATTGCCTACCAATATTTTCTTTAGGCAGAGGACTAACCATGATCCTTAACTACCTTCAAATCAGAGAGATGAATTTAACTTTAATTCTCAAGAAAATAATAATATATGTAGAGCATACAATTTTAGGAATATTCCCCTAAAAGCTTTCTGAAATTCCTAAGGAAAATCCATCCATTTTAGAAAGATAATTCTAAGGAAGCATGAAAAAACTGCATAAAATTATCAAGTAATTTTCTCCCCACAAAACACCAGTAATACATCCTAGCACAAAGTACTTTTAGATGCGATGTTATTATCCAAGTCGCATCTTTAAACTAAAACTTGGGGGCAGATGTGAACTAACTTGTCAAAGTCAATGTTCTACCACCACCTTCAAAAAGAGATTACTAATTTCCTGTTTTAAGTACAGCCATCATACCTACGCCAGAGGAGGAGAAAAGAAAAATATTTGTGGATAGTTTTTTAATGTGTCTGAAGAAAGAGAACCTTACTTGCAATTAACTCATAAGTTACTGCTTTGCAAAGAAATGTCAAATGGACTGTTTTAAACCAAAAAGAAGCAGTTAAAAAGCTTTAGCATCTTCAACTTAAAGAAATGCATGTTAATCTTTGTTTACTTTATTGCTGGCTTTGAAAAATGTAATCCCTAAACCTGGTCATTTCACATTATGTGGTCTGTTTACAAAGAACAATTAGGCATTTTACTCAAAGTATTTCTTTTATATATTTCTTACATAGAGAAGCAAATAACTGTCATTTGGCTACTCTATAATGGGCATTTGAAAAAAGAAGTACAGCTTTATCCAAATATGTGTTTTCCTTTAAAGCTTAAAGGAAAAACTCTACAAGCGTTTCCTTCAATGTTCCCACAGATTAGAATGTAAATACAAACTAAATAAACCCATAATTAACATTTCTAATAACAAACAATGTACAGTGTAATTTTATATGAATCAATTAACAAGAATTATATATTCAGCAACACTTAATGAATGCCCACTATGTACAAGGCTATGTGACGTGAGAGTTAAAAAGATGAATAGAGGGGCGCCTGGGTGGCTCAGTTGTTAAGCATCTGCCTTCGGCTCAGGTCATGATCCCAGAGTCCTGGGATGGAGCCCTGCATCGGGCTCCCTGCTCAGCAGGGAGTCTGCTTCTCCCTCTCCCGCTCCCCCTGCTTGTGTTCCCTCTCTTGCTGTGTCTCTGTCAAATAAATAAATAAAATCTTAAAAAAGAAAAAAAAGGATGAATAGACAGAGCTTTCTATTTCTATGAAAAGCCCTCTAATAGCATTAGTTTTGGGGATTTAACAAGTGAAAATAAAAAACACCCCTTAATGGTTATCAGTTCCACTGAGTCTCCCCATGACATCGGAGCATTCACTCAAAGGCAGCTAAAAGTTGAAGACTCAATATCTCAATGAGCCAGGAAACCAAAGGATATAGCCCCAAACCTAGGCAACAAACCAGTCTGTCTTTTTCTAAAAAGACCCAGAAAAGCACTTAGCAGCAAATATGTAAGCATCCTCAGGAGCAAATCAACAGAAATACGAAATGTGTACAAAGGGTAATGGTTGAGGTTTAGGGAAGAACAGTGGAAAGGAGGAAAAAGAGTATGCCTTTTTATTTGTTTAAAGCAGAATTTCCACAGTAAAGCCAAAAATTAAAATGCTGCCTTTACCTGTTGTCACATGGAAGCTCTCATTTGGTTCAAAGAAAAGTGGGTTATTGTCGGTGTTTCTTTTAATTACCAATTGGGATTAATAATTTTGGTCAAAAAATAATAATAATTTCGGTCATATTTTACTATTTGCCAGAGAGCACTTCTATACTGAAAATAGCAAAGCCAGAGTTAAGAATTGAAAGCATCTGATGGACTTATGCTACATCCAGTTTCTTCTCAGAAAATTAAAAAAAAGAAATTATAACCTGTCATTAAGTAGTAGTTAATCAACATAAATGTACTAAATGCCAAGTGTATTAGAAGAGGTTGAAATTTGAAGGAAAGAATTAAGGAAAATTCTAGTTGAGTAATTATCCATTAACTGAAAAACTAAGAGCCAATAAAATTCTCTATGATCACTTTCGGGGCACCTGGGTGGCTCAGTCAGTTAAGCATCTGCCCTCGGCTCAGGTCAAGATCTCAGGGTCCTGGGATGGAGCCCCACATAGGGCTCCCTGCTCAATGGGGAGTCTGCTTCTCTCTCTCCCTCTGCCCCTCCCCACTGCTCATTCTCTCCCTCTCTCTCTCTCAAATAAATAAATTCTTTTTAAAAAAATTCTCTATGATCATTTTAGTTCTCATATATTTTTGATGCTACTGCTTGTATCCTGAATACAACTGGTGACATTTGGTGAGTTTGTACTATGGGCCAGAAAAACACAGAACATGTGACACTGAGGTTTCAGGCTTACATTACAGTTAAGAAAACCATTTGGGCAAGTTACTTAACCTCTTTGTGTGCTGGTTTTCTCATCTTTAAAATGGAGCTAATAATAGTACTAACCAACAGCATTATCGTGAGGGTTTGATGAGTGAAATAAAGAAAAGCACCTAAAACAATGGCTGGCACAGAGTGAACTGTACATACAGCTGCGATTATTATTGTGTCTATATTTTTGCAGCTAATAGGACAATTCTTCCTACTAAGCTCTTTCATACATTCTCAGTGGGAGGGAAACATGGTTTTAGAAAACTTCTGAAGGATTGGGCTGTTAGAGGATACGTAACAAAGGCCTTAAAATGTTCCATATCCTTTAATCCTCAAAATGGCCATTTGGGGGAATAATTGGAGTGGTAAACAAAAATCTGTGTACAAGGCCATGCATCAGGTTATTTATAATGCAGAAAAACCACCTCGCTGTCCAACCAGAATTAAGTAAAACATGGCATATGCATAAAGTGGAATATTCTACACCTATTAAAAATTAAGTTTAGCTATAGAAACAGTAAAAGGATCAGAGGTTGCTAGGGGATGATGTTGGGGGAAAAGAAGAATAGGTGGAACACAGGATTTTTAGGGCAGTAAAACTATTCTGTATGAGACTATAATGGTGACTACATGTCACTAGACATTTGTCCAAATCCACAGATTGTACAACACCAAGAGTGAACCTACTGTAAACTATGGACTTTGGGTGATGATGATGTGTCAAAGTTGATCATCCATTTTAACCAATGTGCCATTCTGGTACAGGGTGTCGATGGTGGAGGCTCGGCTTGTTTGGGGGAAGGGGATATATGGGAAATCTCTGTGCTTTCTGCTCAATTTTGCTGTGAACCCAAAACTGCTCTTAAAAACAAAGTCTATTTTTGGGGGCCCTGGGTGGCTCAGTCGCTTAAGCGTCTGCCTTCGGCTCAGGTCATGATCTCCGGGTCCTGGGATAGAGCCCCATGCGGGCTCCCTGCTCAGTAGGGAGTCTGCTTCTCTCTCTTTCTCCCTCTGCCCCTCCCCCCGCTCATTCTCTCTCTCTCTAATAAATAAATAAAATCTTAAAAAAAAAAATAAAGTCGGGGCGCCTGAGTGGCTCAGTTGGTTAGGCGTCTGTCTGCCTTTGGCTCAGGTCATGATCCCAGGGTCCTGGGATCAAGCTCCACATCGGGCTCTCTGCTCAGCGGGGAGCCTGCTTCTCCCTCTCCCTCTGCCTGCCTCTCTGCCTACTTGTGCTCTCTCTCTGTCAAATAAATAAATAAAATCTTCAAAAATAAATAAATAAATAAAGTCTATTTTTAAAATTAAGTTTAGAAGAATAATGGATGACCCAAGAAGTCATCATGATTCATTGCTGAGAAAAAGAAAGCAATCTATAAAGAACTGAAAACGTATATCCAAACGCTAAAATTTAGCTTCCAGAAACAGTACTAAAAGTGATTTTAAAACACATTTTTCTGTGTTTGCAAAATTTTCTACAAGGAAGTTGTATCACTTTAAATTCAGCAGAAAGTTTTAGTACTTTCCTTTAAAATGTCCCCTAGTTCTCAATTCAAAGTTACTGAGAAAAGACATGTTAAACAGAAAAGGAACAACTGCTGGCGTGAACTGACGCTTCTGGCATCTCCGCCGACCTGCAGAATCTCAGCAATGACTTAAAATCCTGTATCTTGGAGATGTCATGCATTCTTTCATCCCACAGATATTAAGCACCCATCGTGAACTAGGTCCTGAGAATACAGCAGTAACTAAGATAGACAGTGAAAGTTAGGAGACGAAAAACAAACTCATAAGGAAGATGTTCTCGGATGGGGGTGCACGGGGGTGTGTTACTGAAAGAACAGCAACAAGGCCAGTGTGGCCAGTCATCAGAGGTTGGCTCTTAACAACTCTGCATCTAAAATACCTTGAAGGTACCGAACAATTATCATCTAAAATTCGTTAAGAGTCCAGGCTTTGGGGCCAGACAGGCCAGGTTCGAATCCACCTTGGTCACTTGCTACAGTTGGATTGTGAGTTGGTCACTTCCTTATCCATAAAATGAAAGTGACAATATCAACTGCAAGAGCATCTGCAAGGCTTTAAACAAGAGCATAATCATCTCAAATGTTTTGGAGGATGCTTGGCAGACAAAAAAATGCTAAACAAATGGCAGCTAGTCTTGAAAGTACTCTTTAGAGAATTTTTAAAAAACCACACACAACTAGAAATTTTACCATATTTGAATCACATCAATATAAATAAATGATATCTTATCTGACCTGATGATTCTTTCAGTTATATGCCATGTCTCAGAAATTCTATTACGTGCTATTTTGTCAAGAAAAGCCAATGAATACCCAACCAAATCTCTGGCCCAAGGAG
This sequence comes from Phoca vitulina, assembly GCF_004348235.1. Lineage (NCBI taxonomy): Eukaryota > Metazoa > Chordata > Mammalia > Carnivora > Phocidae > Phoca > Phoca vitulina. The sequence goes on from NW_022589704.1 coordinate 54,140,606, forward strand.
GATGAGGAGGGAATGCTTTTCACGGTCTTTCTAAAATCTCATTCTCCTTGACTCTTCTTTTATAATTGTGATAGCCCATTTCTCTTCCCAGAAATTCTTTCCTCTCTTAACTCGGGGACATGATTCTTGGTCTTTCACCCATCCATCTCTCTGTTCCTCCTCTACCCCAGATTTCTCCTTCTAGCCTCCCCACCCCCTAAAAATGTCATCAGTTCCTAAATTCTTATTCATGCCCCTCTTAACCACAAAACCTCCTCAGATACTACACAGCTCTCCAGGCACTCACGGTACTAAATCACATTCTTGGTGTGACACTTATCTCATTACACTTGGTATTATACTAAATTACATCTTATCTCCCCTATCGGATGGGCAGGTTCTTGAGAGCACGATTGACAGCTTAATCATCTTTCTTTCTTCCTTAAGACCTAACAAAATCTCCTGAACATAGTCATTGCTATCAGTAACTAAGTGGGTCAGCATATAAAATACTTTTGACAGATTAGTAATATTAAAACAGAGCCTTACAAATACTGTTGACAATTTTCTTATCTCTCTCAAATTAGCTTTTGATTTGTAACAAGGCATAAAAGACATTATAACCATATTTATATTTTACATAGTAAGTTTCCAACTAGTGGATAGTATAGTTAATTTTTAATTAACACGGTAAAAATAATAACAGCTACCACTTACATTGCACTTACTATGTGCCCTGTTCTTAGAAATGTATATGCATTAATCACTCTATCTTCCTAACAATCCTCTGTGTTAGGCACCATTTTTATATTTGCCATTTTAGGAAACCAAAGCAAAGTGTGCTGACTTATTCAGAGTCAGGGAGCTGGACAAAGCCAAGCGAGGATTCGAACCCGGCAGCCTTGGCCCCAGTCTATGTTTCTGACCCTCAGCCTTACCTAAATAGCCATTCTCTATAAAAATCTAATTTTACATAAGCATTTTTTAACTCATTCAGAATTTTTTGCAGAAGCTTGTTACTCATAAGTAATATTTTTTCTTTAATATAAACAAATATATCTGTATTAACCACATCAAAGTTCTGGCTAAAGTATGCATATATAATATCTTAACGCAAATATCACATTGTGTCAATTTTGCATTAAATATTACAATATTTTAAGTTACCTCATCTTAATTTCTGAATGCTAAAAGATGGTACCAGTCTAACATGGAATCTTCTTGACTATCCCAGGAAATTTATATTTCCATATAGATTTTTCTGTACTCTGAATCAATTTTTAAATTCAAGAAAACTAAGAATTTTCATGAATATGTAATATAAATCATGCTAATGTTACTTAGCATTAGGTATCACAGAGGAGAACTACAAAAATGTTATAATCTTGTTGAAAATGACAATTTAATATACGGTGTTAGGTTTTTAAAGGCCATATTTAGCCTTAATTAATTTACCTCTAGAAAATAATCTCTATTATTACAAAGTCTACTTAATTCTCAGATGTTGTTATACTTAAAGTTTTTAGGTTAATAAACCCAAAAATAGTGATGGAGAACTCTACCATTAAAATGCAAAGCAAATTTTTAAGCAACAAAATTCTTAAAATGTGATAAGCCACTGCTTGTAGGTCTGATTTTTCAGCAGTTAAATTTTGGGGGGAGGCGGGGATGGAGAGAATCCCAAGCAGGCTCCGCACTGAACATGGATCTCACAACCCTGAGATCATGACCTGAGCCGAAATCAAAAGTCAGATGCTTAACCGACTGAGCCACCCAGGCACCCCCCTCAACAGTTAATTTTTAAAGAAAAAATGTTTCTGTCTTTGCCTTACCAAAAGTGAAAACATCCAAGAGTGTTCAAAAGTAAAATCCTATTGACTTTAACCATAAAAGTAACCTGCCCAAACCAGATACTCTTTTTGGCCTTTTTAAAAATGTGAAACCTTAGGGGCGCCTGGGTGGCTCAGTCATTAAGTGTCTGCCTTCGGCTCAGGTCATGCATGATCCCAGGGTCCTGGGATGGAGCCCCATGTCAGGCTCCCTGCTCAATGGGAAGTCTGCTTCTCCCTCTCCCACTCCCCCTGCTTGTGTTCCCTCTCTTGTGGTCTCTTTCTCTCTGTCAAATAAATAAATAAAAATATTTTTAAAATAAAATAAAATAAAAATAAATAAAAATGTAAAACTTTAGATTCCAACAGGCTCATTCCCTGGGTCCTGGCACTTGCTGTTCCCACTGGCAGGAAAGGATCTGCACCCAGATATTTTCACAACCGCTCTTTCTCATCAGTGAGGTTCAGTTCAAATGTTTTCACCTAGCAAGGCCTTTTCCCTGGTCAGTTTACCCAAGCAAGCCCATTGTTATGGATTGAATTATAATCTCTCAAAAAGATATGCTGAATTCCTAACTCCCAATACCCCAGAATATGACCTTATTCATAAATAGGATTGTTGCAATGTAGTTAAGATAAGGTCATACTGGAGTAGAGTCAGCCCTTAATCCATCATGACTGGTGTCCTTACACAAACAGGAGATACACAAACAGAGACATGGGAAGAAGGCCATGGGAAGAAGGTTAGCAGAGAATTGAGTTATGCTCCTGCAAGCCAAGGAATGACTGGGGCTGCCAGAAGGTAGAAGAGGCAAGGAGGGACCCACCTTGATTTTGAACTTCTAGCCACCAGCACTGAGACAATACATTTCTTTTGTTTTAAGCCACCCAGTTCCTGGCACTTTGTTATAGCAGTGCTGGGAAACATACACCCACCACCACTACCCACTCCTCTCGGCCCCATCCATCACTTTTATTGTCCTCACTGTTCTTAATAGTATCTAAAACAGCAATGAACTATCATTTACTTTTTATTTACTTTTATTAGAATGTCAATTTCATGAGAACTTTTTAATTTTGTGGCCTTTTTCTGACTTAGTAGGTGCTCAAGAAATATTTTGTCAAATAAATCAATGATTCTGAGAAAGATGATAAGATTAAAGAATGTCAGAATTATCATTCACTTCTAATACTCTGAGCAAGTATAAACTGGCCTGAAAAGGAGCTTCTGCTCTGCTTGGGAGGACAAAATTCCCAAGGGGCAGCCAAAGGAAGACCCTTGGTGGAACAGGGAACAAGAAGGAGCCTCTGAGTTGTAGGGGATAGTGAATGCTGTGGGGTTTAAGGAATGATGAGGTAAGAGGGGGCGAGACAGAAGTGATGGGAGAGAGAGACCTGGGTGTGGAAAGGGCAGGGGCCAGCAACTCTGTCCCAAAGGGCAACCACTGGAAGTTTCCCTCTTCTTTGGACTTTAGCCTGTCAGGGTAAGGTCAGTCTTTATGGTAACTACCATGTTCTTACATCAGATCAGAATGAGCCCCAAAGTTGCAAAGGAATGCTATTGGTTACAAGTATAACAACTACTTGTTACAGCTGCTTGGTTACAACTACTCAACATTCTTGATCAGTAACAGTGATCCTTAAGTAATTTTTTTAATTGAAATAATGGATATATAATATCCTATTCATTTCAGGTATACATCATAGTGATCTGATAATTTTTATACATTATGAAATGATCCCCATTTATTAGTCTAGTTAACACCTGTCACCATACAAAGTTGTTACAATATTGGTCACTATATCTCCTATGCTGTACATTATATCCCCATGACTTAAATATTTTATAACTTAAAGTTTGTACTTCTTAAATTTTAAATTTATCTTGGTTTGAATAGATAATATGTTCACATGTTTAAAAATTCAGAAGGTAGGGGCACCTGGGTGGCTCAGATGGTTGAGTGTCTGCCTTTGGCTCAGGTCATGGCCCCAGGATCCTGGGATCGAGCCCCGCATCGGGGTCCCTGGCAGGGAGGCTATTTCTCCCTCTGCTGCTCCCCCTGCTTGTGCTCTCTCGCTCTGTCAAATAAGTAAATAAAATCTTCAAAAAAATAAAAATAAAAATAAAAATTCAGAAGGTAGTAAGGGGTATACTAAATAAGTGTCCTAAGTAAGTGTCCTTCCCACCCCCACTCCAACCACCCAGTTTTCCTCCCCAGAGTCAATCCCTGTTACCAGTTTCTTATGTCATCTTCCAGGGATAGTCTTTACAGTTATACACATAAACATATATTTATAAACTCACATTTAACACCAATGGCCACATCCCACTCTGCACCTTGATTTGTTCCCTTATTATACTTTAGAAATCATTTCATATCAGCAAATATAAAATGATCTTACTTTTTTAACTTTAGTAATTGATAATAGCTTGTTACTTACAGCTACCTAGTTTTGTTTCTGCTCCTAATTACTTAACCAATCCCATACTGATAGATCCTCAGCTTTCCCTGAGTCTTTTGCCACTACAGATAAAGCTGAAATGGACACACATCTTTGCACAAATTCATTTCGCGATGTCCAAGGAGATCGACAGAGAAGTTTCTTAGATTTCCAGGGGTGAGAAGGTAGGTGAATTTTTAATTTTGCTATCCATAGATGCTGTACCATTTTGTACCCGTACCAATAATGCATGAACCTGTCAGGTACCCCCAAAGCCTTGCCACCATAAGGTAATAACAAACATCAAAATCTTTTCCAACTTAATAGTGTGGAAAGGGCAACTTAAATAGTTTAAAATTGCATTTCTCTTATCATGAGTTGAGCATAATTTCATATTTGTAAGTGCCATTTGTAATTCCTTTTCTGTGAACTGTTTGTTCATTCCCTTGCCCCCTTTCCTATAGATTAACAGTCATTTTTCTTAAGTGATCTATAGGAGCTCTTTGGATATTAAGGAGTTAAACCTTGTTTGTGACATGTTATAGTTTCTTTCCCATGTGGTAATGTTTATCTTCTGCCGGTACAGATAATATTTTTCCTTAAATGGCGTTTAATTTATCATTCTTTTATCTTACTCATTCTATGTTCTTCAAAATATTTAAAAGCTTTTATTTTTTTTTAAGTGTAGAGACAGATATCCTCCCTCATATCTGACCTCTCTCAGATGGGACTGAAATGAGACTGGAAGATAAGCTGGGATAGAATAGCCCTCTACTTCCTTCCTTCACCTTCCTCTTCCATTACCCTGAGCTCTTGCAGATTTTGTGTGCTCCTCCTTTACTTTCTTCATGGAGTTTCACGTGAACCCTACATTTGCTTGGCCTACCTTGGAGATCACACTCTTTTTATAGTTCTTGCTTCGATTTGAAGTTTATTGAGATCAAAAAGAATTTCATTAATGTCTTTTCATAATCAACATGCCATTCAAACTGTGCTACTTTTTCTATTCTAGGAAAATTATACAACAAAAACTGCTCAGATTGTTGCCTGATGGGGTGCGAATATGCAAAAGATTGTCTAGCTGCGACAGATAAACAGAAAGCAAAAATGTTATCTCAATTTAAAATAAAAATCAGACTTTATCTCCAGAAATGACATGAAACAATTTTTTAATTTTAATGTTCTTTTAGATACTTTATTCTTTAAACTTTAGTAATTGATCATAGTGTGTTACTTATAGCAACATTGCATTATGTATTAAAAAAATTAAAAACTTCTTGGGGCGCCTGGGTGGCTCAATCGTTAAGCGTCTGCCTTCGGCTCAGGTCATGATCTCAGGGTCCTGGGATCGAGCCCCGCGTCGGGCTCCCTGCTCCATGGGGAGTCTGCTTCTCCCTCTCCCTCTGCCTGCCACTCTGCCTACTTGTGCTCTCTTTCTGTCAAATAAATAAAATAAAATCTTAAAAAAAAAAAATTAAAAACTTCTTCAAATTAGGATAAAACTTAGGCAATGGTATAGGAGATGTGAAATAAAGCTATTGCTAAAAATTGAGGCCAGGTTTATTTTAGGTTTGACTTTTGAAAAAAAGATTCTAAAAATATACTGCTGTTGTTCTCCCTTCTACTTCCACGCTCTTTTCAAAAGGTGGATAGGTCTTCCCAAGAGCTATGGTGAGAATTGCCTCAATATCATGCAAGATAAAAAAGTAGAAGTTAGGGCGCCTGGGTGGCTCAGTCATTAAGCGTCTGCCTTCGGCTCAGGTCATGATCCCAGGGTCCTGGGATCGAGCCCCACATCGGGCTCCATGCTCCGCAGGAAGCCTGCTTCTCCCTCTCCCACTCCCTCTGCTTGTGTTCCCTCTCTCACTGTGTCTGTCTCTGTCAAATAAATAAATAAAATCTTTAAAAAAAAAAAAAAAAAAAGTAGAAGTTAATGTTCTATTCCCGACTCAATTCCCTCTACACTTTGATTTTCTCTTATATTAGCATATGGAAAGAGAATGCCAAAGGAAAAGAGATAGAAAAGTATCTAGCCCGGGATAATATAATTTTTCTCTATCCTTCCCTGCCCATGGAGTTAAAAGACAAAGTTGTGGGGATAAAAAAGGAAACAGCAAATAATTTTAAATAATGATATTTGTAGTGTCATTCCTTTCATCATACCCTCAGAACAAAGCCTTTTCTCTAAAAACCCAAGAAAATTATACACACACACACACACACACACACACACATACACACACACACATATGATTTCGCTTTCTACACCGGCCACTCAAGAAGGAGAATGATACAAAAGAAGGTTAAAATTCCACTGCAGAGATTGATATTAGTTCATTCTCTCATTCACTTACCCATAATTTAGGGAAGAGCATTATTTCCTGCTACCCCCCAACAGAAGTAAATTATTTGGCACATTATCTTCTAGCTATATTTGTACATGGGGCTTGCACCTCACTAGGCAAGTCTCTAGGCCTCAGGTTACCCAGCTGGAAAATGGGAGAGTTTGGAATAGATGATTTTTTAAACCTCTTTCAGCTCTAACATCTTATTAATCTAATATAAAGGTCATCCAAGCACCAGCCATCAAGCAAAGATGAGTATTTCTAGTGCCTGAGTATTTTCTGCATATATTTTATATATGTGAATTGATATATAGATTTTCTGGATCAGAGAAAAACATAATCCATCATCTCTAAAGGAGAAGATAATTTTTAGTGTATTAATCATGAATTCTTTGTACTCAGCGTCAACACTGGAGAAACGGATTCAAATGACAATCTGCCAATATCTTATTTAAATGTTATTTACTTACTTAAACTTAACTTTTACTTAAACTTGTTTACATATTTACTTATTTAAACTTATTTGAAGTTTAAGAGTTAAGTTACATACTTAACACTCTCTCTAACCCAGTTATCCCTTAGACAGTCCTGGATAATAAGCTACCTGCTTTGGCCTCCTTTCTAGCTCTGCCGTTTGACAGCTTACTATAGATTTTGAGAAACTGGTCTTGCTGGATGGAATATCCTCACACAGGGTAGGTTTTACTTTCAAGTAAACTGCCAAAGCAGTAACAGAAAGAGTCACTGACTTTTCTGCTTCCTATAATTAAGGTAATCCTTACAATTTAAAGACATTCAACTTTCACATTATGATTTATTTTAATATAAAAACTACACCAAGGGGCACCTGGCTGGCTCGGTCAGAGAGCACGGGACTCTTGGTCTCGGGGTCGTGAGATCAAGCACCACACTGTGGGTAGAGATTACTAAAAAAGATAAACTTTCAAAAAAAAAAAGACCTAATTTAAAAAACTATACTACTACACAAACTAAGTGAACACAAACTCAAAGAAAAGGGCTCATGTAACTGACCAGGAACCTCAACTTGAGACCATCATGATTCAATATAGTCAATTCCCTGTAATACAGCTGGATCTTTTAATAACCATTAATCTTTGTCTATTTTCTATTTTTCCCTTTAAAAATCAATTCAGCACTAAGACACATTCCATTCTCACCAATCTGACTTCACCCACCCAGCTCTCCCTTCCCTGACCTCTGTCCTTCTCCTATTTGACAACACTGAAATGTCTTCATGACAAAAGGACTTACCCTAAGTTTAAAGCCTTCTGCTTTAAAAAGTCAATAAAACAGAAGTACATTTAAAGAAACTGTTCTTTGCAGGGACCGCATTTTTTTTCCCCCATAGCACTGTCAATTCAAGGAGGTCTAAACATAAATCTGGAAAAAGTTTAAGGAACAAAAGAAAAAATAGATACTTCATGCAAATTCCAAAACCAAAGCTAGATCCACCCCACACACATGCATACATATTCAACAGCAATTTGTTTTCGGTAGATTCTGTCATGGGTAGACCCTGAGGGCAGACAGGTTTATGACCCAGCACTTAATATGGTGTGTGGTACATAGTAGGTGCTCAATAAAGATGGGCTGAATGAAGAAGAAAGGCACCTGATGGCCCATGTCACATTCACACGAGACTCACAAACTCTGGTCACCTCTCTGTGAAAGTGATCAGCCTGGGGTTTGGTAATTGAACATATGGATGCAGAACTGCCTCCAAACTTCATGGAAACTCAGAACCACACCAGAAGAGCAGACTACCAATTTCACTAAGTGAGATGAATATCATGTCAGTTACTCCTAAAATTAATTTTAGCTCATTGTTTTGACCAAAGCTACTGAGTCCAGTCTGGATTTCAAATCATTACATATTTATATCTATTTAGGGGCTGTAGGGAATGTGTAGCTGAAGCAAGAGATACAACTAATCATCCCTGAGTCACAGAGGCTTATGGAGAGAGCCTTTTACTCTCTTAGGAGCTTTTTGATAACTTCTGACTCTAACGATAAACAACAAACTTTTTCCTTCGGGAGGTCTGTCTTTCTCTTTTTCTTTTTTTTTTTTTTTCTTTAAAATATTGCCACATTTCCATTCAACTGCTGTTGGAACTACCAGCAAGATGTCAAGATGTTCTCCAAATCGCTATGCCAAGGAAAGGCAACTGAGGATTAGACTGCCTTGGAGAAAACTATACAACCACTAATCATTATATCAGCTGGTGTGAAATCAGTGAGAGAAGAACATTAGAGAGGATGAGGAGAAGTCAAGAAATACAAGTAAAATCAGAAAAGGAATTTTAAAATAGGATGAGAAAATGCTGAATACCTATCATAATATTTCCAAATTAGAACGCCAGCTAAAATGGTATTCTATCAAAATGACACTATATATTATTCCAGAATAGCCCTAGAAATAAAAAGCCCTATCCTGTCCCCACAGGAGAGCATAAGCAACTCTTTATTATAATGAAGAGAACTTCAAGGGTTGAAATCCTTTATCTTTTTCCAGGGAGTATAGGTCAGAGAATATAAGTGCATGTGCCATTACTTTGCAACATTAGACGGGAAACAGTATGAAAGCAAACATCAGCCCTCAAGGCTCCAGTCCCTCAATCACATCTTGTTCCCTGAACCCATGGGAAGTGGCTATTAGTATCTTCATTTCAGATGTGCCATAACTGAGGATCAGAGTGGTCTGTTTCCCCAAATTACACACAACTAGTAAACCGTCAAGAAAGATTGGATTCCAATTCTTCTGACTGTGATGCCAACACTCTCAATTTCCTGAACCGCTTCCTGTCAACCCAAAACAGCTGCTTCCCACCGCAGCCCACTGATCATTTACCTCCTTTACACAAGTAAATTAAAAATTACACAAATGCATTTTATGTACTCTTCCCTCTCAGATACTCTTCCATGCGCACCAGATACATCTTTAGAAAATCGGTCTTCACTGTGAGTGTCCTAACTGCCCACCAGCTCCAAGTTCTTACCTTCAGACATGAGCTTGAACATCTATCACCCCAAACTTGACATGTCTAAATCACACTAAAAGCTCCTACCACAACTTCTCTATTTCTTCTCATTAAAGTGAAACATCTTTGACTCCTTCCTCCTCTTCCTACTTAGGATCTTAAGCCTTGGATTCTTCTCCCAGCGTCTTTTAAAATCCATTCTTTCTTTTCAGTTTTCTCCAGATGGAGAACTCTCATCTCAATCAGTAACCTCCAAACCAGGGATCCTGCCTTGAATCTCTCCCCCTCCCCACCCCCAATCTATCAGTTCTCTAGACTTTTTAATAAACTCTTTGAGTGGTTCATTGCTGGAAAATTTCCCATGGCTTCTTCCACTTCTGTTCATTTCCTCTGTCCAAGATGGCTGAGGTTCCTCTTCTCAGCAAGGCCACTTCCTGCTCATCTTTCCTGTAAGCCTCTGCCATGAACTCTACACAATACATGCCTATACACAGGGACTGCTTCCTCATCCCTCAACTGACACCTTGTGGGCCTTTTGGTACAGGAGCCTGGTCTGCCTTATGATAACTCTATATTGTCCTTATTTTCTTTTTTCTTAGAATTTTAAATTATTACTGATCCATGCATGAGACCCTCTTTCTTTCTTTTCTTTCTTTCTCTTTCTTTCTTTTTTTAAATATGATGATCACCTATGAATTTATTCTAGCTACTAAATTATTACCAATAACTTATATCTACCTATGTGTTCCTCCCCATGCCATCCCCCTGGTCCTCTCAGAAGACAACTGCTGTCCTAGGTTTTAAGTTAATCCCTCTGCTTTAAAAAAAAAAAAAAAATGTATTTCAACACACACACCTATATAAATGCTTGTTTGTATTTGACGATTTGTGTTTGCTTATTTCCCTGGCTTGTGTAAATCAGTACAACAATTTTGGGAAATAATTTGCCAATATCTAGTAAACCGAATACTCACACATCTTACAAATCAACAATTCTGTACCTTGGTATTTCCCCAAGAGAAACACTTGCACATATGGCCCAGGAAGCATGAATGACCAGAGCAGCACACTCTGCAAATTTTTTTCAAGTGGGAAAAAAAAAAAAAGCCATTGGCAGAAGTGGGAAACATATTGCTACACATACATAATGGAATCATGTACAGCAATGAAAGTCAGTGAACTACAGCTATATACAACATGGATGAATCACGGTGACATAATGTCGAGAAGAAAAAATTCCCAGAAGTCAGTGGGTAGCATGAGACCTTTTTTGTAAGATTAAAAACGAACTTTAAAAAAGTATCATAATCGGGGCGCCTGGGTGGCTCAGTTGGTTAAGCAACTGCCTTCGGCTCAGGTCATGATCCTGGAGTCCTGGGATCGAGTCCCACATCGGGCTCCCCCTTCTCTGTGGGGAGCCTGCTTCTCCCTCTGCCTCTGCCTGCCACTCCCCCTGCTTGTGCTCATTCTCTGTCTCTCTGCCAAATAAATAAATAAAATCTTTAAAAAAAATAAATAAATAAAAAATAAAAAAGTATCATAATCATTACTTAACCTTTGCAGTTTAAAAAACAAAAAAACAGAAAAACAAAAAAAACCTCTTTTTTTTTTATAAAGATTTTATTTATTTATTCATGAGAGACAGAGAGAAAAAAAAAAGGCAGAGGGAGAAGCAGGCTCCCAAGGAGCAGAGAGCCCGATGCGGGACTCGATCCCAGGACCCTGGGATCATGACCTGAGCCGAAGGCAGACGCTTAACCATCTGAGCCACCCAGGCGCCCCAAAAAAAACTCTTTTGAGAATTCATGACTTACCCCCCAAACTAGACTACAAACTCTTGAAGGCAGAGACATCTTTTTCTTCTTATTTGTATTTCCCACAGTACCTAGACCAGTGTCTTGAACAGATGGATGCTCATAAGTAATTATTCATTGAATGATCACTGAATGCTACCTAACCAAGGCATTTTAATGAAATTTAAATCCTCTCCCTAATCCAAGAGTTTCAGGAATAAAGTCACATAAAACTTTTACCTATACATTAACCTAATTCTATTTCTGCAGTGGTACTAGAGATCTCCAACCACAAATATTTTATCTTAGAAGGACTTTATCCTTCTTCTCGGAGTAAAGTTAACATAAGGTTAAAGCAATCCAGAGATGAGAAAACTTACGAGATCCTGTAAAAGTTCAGCAGAATCTCATCACACTATATACCAAGAGACATCTGATAAAACACCGTAATTTGAAACTGAGCTATCCCAAAAGGAATCCATCCACTGAATGTATAATTGAGTTATCAACAAAACTGAAAATATGAGCAAAAACAGGATTTTTAGGTTTTCTAAAAGCAAAGATTTTAATTTGAAAATATTTTGTTCTACACTGAGAAAAAAATTATTTTTAGGGGGAAACACAAGAAATTCAGGGGTAAAAGAATAATAAGAATAATAGTCCACCAATCAGGACCTTCCTTATAACTCAATGAGGACTATGCATATTCTCTATAGGTGATGATAGCAGAGTTACACTGCAGCTTCCCTTCGACCTTGGGAACTCTGCTCACTCTGAGTTACTAGGAGGTCTTCTGTTTCATTTATTATTAGTCTTTGTATCTGCAATGCTGTAGCATTGGATAGGAATATCAACATTGTGAGCTTGCAGTACCTAAAACTGTAGAAATGCTTCCAAAAAACAAATGGGGGATGGAGGAGGGAGGAAAAAACACAACCAGGAGGAAAACAAAGTTAATGATGTGAAGACGGGATATTTTTGAATTCTACTTTTGACGAAAGACTACATTTATGATTCAGCTCTGTGATATACAACTATCCGCTAGCATGCAATTTTTTTTTTTTTTTTTTAGTTTAAGAAAAGATGTCATGGAAAAATTGTTTTCTTATTTAGGAAAAAGAATCACAAGTGAATATAACGTACAATTTGCTAAAACTAGTTCAATGATTTTAAAAGGAAATTCGTATGGAGGAAAAAAAAAAAGAAAAAAACCTATAGGACTTTGCGTCTGGGAGAAAGAAATAATCTGGCAACCCAGTGGGTTCACTTAGTTTCGAGTCATTTGCCTCATGTCCATTATGTAATGCCTTCCCCAGTTTTGGGTCTCTATGTTTAAGCTACCGTTCAGGTATATCACAGAATTGCCACAAAATCAGTATCTGGTCATAACTTTCAAAAACAGCTCCAAAGGTGTCATGCAGATGTGCTCACAACAGTAGAGGCTTAAAAAAAAAAAAAATCTGCTGGTGTCATTACTTCTTCCCGGCTTCCTCCCCAGGTCTCCCTTCCCCTCCTCCCCCAGCATCCCCGGCGACACGATCTGCGGGCAGCTCCCGGCTCGTTGCAGGGGAAGCACGTCTTGACTGCAATGCAAACGCTGTCCCGGTCTGAACCAGGGAAGGCAGACTCGGCTCTGGCTGGAGGTGTAGACCAAAGCTGCAGGGAAAGGCTGCAGGGGAGCCAGCAGCGGGTGGACAGGGGTGCCCCGCGAGGGCAGTCCGCAGTGCACGCGCACAATAAAACCCAATGCCACAACTTCCCCAGCCGCTCCTGTCGGCTCCCCGGATTCGCTGGGAGGTGCGGCGTAGGCGTTAGCTGGAGCGGGCGCGGGCGCCGGCGCTCTCACCGCGCGGGTTCGGTTCTCCGCTGACAATTACATCAGTCCTTCTCCCGGCCCCAGCTTCAATCCCCGGCAGCCAGGCGGAGCGGGGGCGCCGGGCAGCGCGGAGGAATGCGGGCGCGGGAGCCAGGCGGCCGGAATTCCCTCACAACGAGGGGGAAGGGAGGGTGGCGAGCGGGGGGACCTTGACCCAGACGCCCCCTCCCACCTTGGCCATGGGGCCGGACTGGCATCGCCGCCCCCGCCACCCGGGCTAACCGGCCAGGAGAACCCCAGGGGGCGGCGACGCCTCCAGGGCCCAAAGCCCGGCTGCCCACCCGCGCGTCCCTCCGAGTCCTCGGCCCTCCGGACGCGCACAATGCCCCGGGGCCGCGGTGCGGGCACCGCGGTGCCGGCTCGCGGAGTCCCTTCTGCGCTAGGACACCTACCTGGACGATTGTGCGGCGGCAGCGGCGGGAGGCGGCCCTGGCGGGCGGGCGGGCAGACGGGCGCGCGGGCTGGCCGGGGAGCGGAGGCGCGGGCGCCGCCTGCGCGGAGCCGCGGACTCCAGCACCGACAGCGACGGCGGCGGCGGCGGCGGCGGCGGCGGCGGCAGCGCTGCGCCTCCAGTGGTCCACCGCGCCGCAGCCCCTCCTCTCCCACGGGCGGGGCGCGCTGGCGGGGCGGTGCTCCCGGCTCCCCGCCCCCGGCTCCCGCGAGCGGCCCAGGCCGGAGTGGCACCGCGAGCGGCGGATGCTCCCGCTGCGCGCCCGCCCCGCCGGCACCCTTCACCGCGCCGCCGGGAGAGCCTCGGGCCGGGTTCGCCGCGCCTCCGACGCGCGGGGCTCCACCGCCTGGGCTCACCCCCCGCCCGGCCCCCGTGGGAAGCCCTGGTGTCCAGAGATAACCGCCGTGGAGACCCTGCCCGGGCGTCCCCGGGCCTAAGAGCTACTGCAGCGCCCCCGCCCGCCCGGGGCCCGCGGAGATGGGCCGGCCGCAGTTCTCCAGGGCTGGCCTCGCAGGGCCCGGGCGCTGGGAGCCTGGATCGAAGCCGCTCCGAGCGCTGTGGGAGAGCGGGTGAGAAGGAAGCAGCAGCCCGGCGGCCTCCCCGGAGGCGCTGCCCAGCCCCTGTCCTGGGCCGACGTTCAGGCTGGTCAGTTAACACACGGGACTGTGTGTGCCTGCCCGCCCCCCGCCCCCACTCTTCCACCGCGGGGTCCCGACACTCCGGAGCCAAAACTTCCCGGGCCCAGAGAAACGCTTGGGTTCGGTGAAAAAAAAGGATCCGTTGCTTAAAGCTCCCCGCACCACAATCCTTCCCACACCCTTAAACTCCTCCACCTTTAGACCGTTCCCAGCCTATACCCTAGGGTAGATTAATCTGAAAGCAAATTTGCTCCAAGGACGGGGGTTTATTTAAATATTTGCACAGACGTTTCTTCTGTAAATGGATGACTGAGGAAATGTCAAAAGTATTTCAAGACATTTCTGTCATCACCATCTTCAGGGGGAAAAGTCCAGACAACACTGATTGAGCCTAACATGAATTACTACAAAAACAGCGCTGGAGTGCTGTATGGGCTGTCCAGGCGTTCAGATTGGATGGGGGGGGGGGGGAGGTGTTTGCCTTCAAAAATTGCAGGCATTGCTACCCACTGAGGCAACTCGGTGATGGTGTTTCACTGTTCTCATACTGTCCTGTTGTAAAATAACAGGTGCTGGACCCTGTGACACATCGAAATTTCACCTTAACTCCTTCCCTGTGAAGACAGTCCCCTCAAGGGAAGGACGGGAGCGCTGACCCTCCCTTAATCACCATCGCCTTCTCACTCCTTCCATCTGAGTTCCGCTGACAGGGTCTACTGAGACCACTCTAGCTAAAAAGAGGGGAAAAGTCAAACCCCATATACAAGAAAATACGGAAGAGTGAAAGGAAATGAGAGAGAACACACACAGAGTCCTTCATCTAACGGAGTACTTCTCAAAGTTTTCCGCTTCTAGGGAGATAGAACCATAAACTATTGGGGGCGGGGGGAGAGAAGCTACCACCACTTCAACCCGTTTTATCTTAAGAATCCCTGCACACTTTTCACTCTATTCCATAGTATCTCTGTGTGTTTCGCTATTTTAAAAATAGGTTTAAATATCAGGAAAAAGTGTTCTACCTGTCTCATTGATGAATGACCAAATACGGTGTAATGGCGCTACTCCCATGGAAACGGGCAGATTCGAGAGGGCCGCCATTGTGTATCAAAGTGGCTTCTCCACTCTCTGCATCAGTATTTTGATAAATCAGACTGGTGTAGATATATGAATATGAGTAACAGGCTTTTCGCTGCGTTTTGGCTATGGCCAGGTTATGGCTCAGAAGTTGCCAGAGAGCAATGTTTTCATTAAGTGTATATTCTTGCTAAGAGTTTAGGTCACAAGTCGTATGTTGGCTAAAAGGATCTCTGCTCCCTGATTCATTCCTTTCATTTGTCTCAAAGAAATACTTGTTCATGGACTTTTTCAGTGAAGGAAGTTAATGATATTCTTAAAATACTATTACTCACAAATGAATGGAGCTTCACATGAATCATAGTCCCCACCATCGATTCACTTCATACAACTCTCACACTTCATTTTTCTTTTTTTTTAAAGATTTTATTTATTTATTTGAGAGAGAGAGAGAACACGAGGAACATGAGCGAGGGGAGAGGCAGAGGGAGAGGGAGAAGCAGACTCCCCCCACTGAGCAAGGAGCCAATGTGGGGCTTTTTCCCAGACCCTGGGATCATGACCTGAGCCGAAGGCAGACACTTAACCTACTGAGCCACCAAAGTGCCCTCACCCTTCATTTTCATTATAATTTTTCTATGAGCACTATTTTAGCTGGGGTTTCTTAGGAAGAATGACGTGCTAATGCTTCACTGAAAGATGCAATCCCTGGGCATCAAGAGCAAGGAAAAGAGGTCATTCGACAGGGAAGAATGGGAAGCAAATAAATGGTAATATATTCCCAACCTGGTCTATGCTTCACGAACCTGAAAAGACACAGTTGCTTGGCCATGTAAAGTATTTATGGACAGGCTCTACAGAAAACCGTGCACAGGAACAGTCTATCAACGTGAGGACCAAAGAAGAAACTTACCTGCAATCTCCTTCCCATCTCCTATTTCCCACTGGTCAAAATTTATCCCACCGATGGTTCACTACCCCAGCTTCCAGGTTGAATCATCAGACTCCTTGGGCAGCTACCTAAGAAGCAAATCCATGCTCTGCAACCATGCTCTGGGATTTGTGCTGAATTGTTCTACAGACAACTTGGTTATGCTGGAAGCTGTGTTTCCCAGAATCCTCTTTTCTACTTTCCAGGTCTATATGCATCCAGATGGATAAAACTGAAGTTGCTGGAGACTTGGCAGGCAAAAGCGAAGCAGCAGCCATTACCCTCTGAAAGTTGTCGTTGGTTAGACGTGGCAAGAGCCCAATGTCCACATGCAAGAGGGTTCTTGTTTCTTCTCAGTCATCCGTGCTCTGTGTTCTCCTCTGCCCAATAACTATGACCACAGTTGGCTTAATAGACTCTACAGACAGTTCCAGAGGTGGCGGCTGTAAAGGCCACAACTTTCCGTGGACTTCTACACCAGCCCTCCTCGTGGTCCCACTGCAGCGGCCGGATGTGCCCAGCTTCCAGATTTCCCCGAACACTCGGACTGCTTCGTCTGTTTGAGGGCTGGTCTCTGATCTTGGCAACCGCTTTCCAGACTCTTACTTCCCCAGCTCCTTCCACAAATGTGGAGGTCTAATTCCCATAGGAAATTCCTTATTCAACATACTTATGGCGCTTCTGCTTTCCTGATTGAACCCCGTCTGCCAGAGGCTTAAGCTTGTGGCTGATCTACCCCAGGGGGCTTGCACTGGGTCAGTCACCTTGCAGGCAGTTGAGGCAGGGCGAGTAGCTCAGAAACCTGGAGAAATGTGAGGCTGAGAGAATCTGAAGAGGTACTCTAGCGGTATCCCATATAAGCAGTAAAAATATTCATAGTTTTGCTTTGTATTTGTTCATTGACAGTATTTAGCTTTGAAATACTTTCATTATTACTGAGGTAACCCTGGTGAATCACTGTCACAAAATGGAATGAACAATGGCTTTTTTTTTAACCTTTCTTGAGATATCAAGTAATGCTCCGTTCATTTGTGAGTAATAGTATTTTCAGAATATCATTAACTTCCTTCACTGAAAAAGTCCATGAACAAGTATTTCTTTGAGACAAATGAAAGGAATAAATCAGGGAGCAGAGATCCTTTTAGCCAACATACGACTTGTGACCTAAACTCTTAGCAAGAATATACACTTAATGAAAACATTGCTCTCTGGCAACTTCTGAGCCATAACCTGGCCATAGCTCAAAACGCAGCGAAAAGCCTGTTATTCATATTCATATATCTACGCCAGTCTGAGTTTTCAAAATACTGATGCAGAGTGGAGAAGCCACATTTTTCCTTGAGTGGAAAAGAATAAACCAAATCTCAGCTGGAAAATTCTGACCAGTATCTTCCCCCAGCTATGGAAGCATCCTACCTGAGTTTCCCACTTTTGTTATAAATGTGAACATAAAGATGGGCCTTCCCTTTGTAACTTACTCTCTGTGAAGTTGATTTTTTTAAACAAATTTACCAATTTACAAGACCAAAGGAACACAGTGAGAAAATCAAAAGGCAAACTCTTTGAAGCAAGGAGTTCTTGCAGGAAGGGTGAAATGGTAGCTTTTAGGGTGAGGGGCCTTCATGTACTCTTAACCTTCAGCCTGTTTGTCACACTCAGCACTGCCTTTGAACATGTGCATACATGTTGCCCCCCAATTTCTCAATGCTCCTTAAAAATCACAGATGCTGTTGAAACTTTTCTTACCAAGAATATTGCCATCAAGAACATTTGGCAAGATCAGGGGCACCTGGGTGGCTCAGTCGTTAAGTGTCTGTCTTCGGCTCGGGTCATGATCCCAGGGTCCTGGGATGGAGTCCCATGTCGGGCTCCCTGCTCTGCAGGAAGCCTGCTTCTCCCTCTCCCACTCCCCCTGCTTGTGTTCCCTCTCTCGGTGTGTTTCTCTCTGTCAAATAAATAAATAAAATCTTTAAAAAAAAAAAAAAAACTTTTGGCAAGATCAGAAGCCAAACTTCCAGGTCCCTAACTCCATTTGGTCCTATAACCCTCATTCCCACATTGTCACCATCTGCCCAGATGAGTTGCTGATCCAGCCCAGAGAATACTGTTACATCCACTTCAGAATGAACCTTTCATTCAGAGTGCTTATCAGAGTGCCTGAAAGGATAGAAAGAATTGGGATTTTGTTGAGTTTATTGGCTGCAGGCGTTTTTGGGTTTTCGATGACTCTTTTATACATTTAATCCAACAAATATTTGTTAAGTATCTGTTATGTGTTAGGCATTATTCTGGGTGCTTGAGATATGAGTGAGCAAAACAGAGCCTACTCTCATAGAGCTTACATTCCAGCAGAGAGAGACAGACAAGAAACAACAGACCTAACGGATAAGTAAATTACACAGCATATTAGAAAGCCTTATGTAGGGGCACCTGGGTGGCTCAGCTGGTTAAGCGTCCAACTCTTGATTTCGGCTCAGGTCATGATCTCAGGGTTGTGAGATCAAGCCCCACATGGAGCCCCTCAAGGAGCCCCACCTAGAGCCCACCTCGAGCCTACCTCAAGCTCCACGTGGAGCCCTGGGGCTCTGAGCTCTGCAGGGAGTCTGCTTGAGATTCTTTCTCTCTCCTTCTCCCTCTGCCCCTCCCCCCACTTGTGCTCACTCTCTTGCTCTCTCTGTCTCAAAATAAATAAAATCTTAAACAACAACAACAAAAAGAAAGCCTTAAGTAATACAAAAAATTGTAGAAGTTGAGCACATTAAGAGGGATGGGGTGGGCTGCCATGTTGCAATATTAAATAAAGTGGTCAATCTCGGCCTCATTGAGAAGGTGGCACTTGAGCAAAGACTTGAAGGAGGTGAGGAAGTTAGTCAGGTAGATGTCTGGGAATAGGAAGTTTCCACTCCTGTCAGAGTGACCAGCCACTGCAAAGCCTATGGAGTGGGCACGCCTGGTGTGTTCCAAGAAGGGCAAGGAGGCCAGAGTGCCTGGAACAGAATGAGGGCAGGAGAGAGTATGCAAAGAGAGAGGTAATGGGAGCCAATCATGTAGAACCTGTAGGCCATAGTGAGGACTTTGAATTTCATTCTGAGTGAGGCAGACATTGATCACAGGTCCATGCAGTGGAGTAAAATGATTTGACGTATGTTATAAAAGATGTCTGGCTGCTGTGTCATGAATAAGCTGTTAGAGGGGCAAGGGTGGAAGTAAGGAGGAGGCTGCATCACTCTGGTGAGTGCTAACAGTGGCTCAAGGCCAAGTGGGGGAGTGGAAGGGTAAGAAGTGGTCAAATTCAACGTGGGTCTTCAAGGTAGAGCCAGCTGGATTTTCTGATGGATTGGATTGTCCTTGCTGATAAGTGTTTGCATGAATTATGATTGAGCCTTATTTTTCTTATACTATTCACTTGGTGAGGTTGTGGGGAGGACACCTAGGGCCCTGCTGCCTCTAGATAGTGGGGGATGGTGATCACTGGCAAAGATCCTGATGCCTGAGGGTGACCATTACAAGTGCTAATACCGCTATTTGCCCAGCAACACAACAGCACTCCGTGATTTGGGTTTTTATAAAACACACACAGACACACTCAAACACAAGCTACATGGAAAAGTAGAATGTTTGGACATACTCACAACAAACCCCGTAGGGGCACAAAAATTCAAAATGAACTTTCCCCCCAAAATCATAGAATGACATTAGCAAAATGGAACCCACTTTGTACTTCTTATCCCCCTGCTTCATATCCCAGGGCTTAGAAAAACAAGACTTTCATGTAAGTAAACTCAGAGCCAGAACATACTTACTTAGCCCTCAGGCCTTTTGGGATGACTAGAGCCTTAAAATACCCTTGTTCTTTCGTGAGTCCTTACACAGGCCTACTTGTTTCCAGAGGAGCTAAGGGAGCTGAAAGTTCTCTAAGGATAGTTAGCGTAGTGATGGATGCTGCTAACCTAAAGCACTTGATAGCTTTCTTCCGATTCCTTAAGAGGGTTATTTCTGTATGTTTACCTCTAAGCCTTTTACTACTACAAAGAATGGGGCATGTACCAAAGGTGTGGCGAGACGATTTTGCTGGTTCTCAGACATGCATTCAAAGACATTGATTCATAGAGTGAGAATATAACTCTTTCCCTTCCTTTCTTTTTCTTTTTCTTCTTTTTTTTTGGAGGTGGGGGTTGACCTCAAGAAGCAAGGCATAATTTGGTGCTTACATGTTTTTAATAGCTCTGTTTAACATTTGCAAATCTCTCATTTTAACAACAAGCAAGCAGATCCCAACCTTGGAGCCTTTGATCCTAGTAGGATGGTTTCAGAATTTAATAACGTTTTATTTGTTGGTCTTCACTGTATTTATTTTTAGAGTTGTTTTCTCTTGGTAGCTTGTGATACAGTTGTGATATAAAGTTTTTTTTAAAAAGATTTTATTTCTTTATTTGACAGAGAGAGCGAGAGAGCACAAGCAGGGGGAGTGGCAGAGAGAGGGAGAAGTAGGCTCCCTGCTGAGCAGGGAGCCCGATGTGGAGGCTGGATCCCAGGACCCTGGGATCATGACCTGAGCCAAAGGCAGACACTTAACCAACTGAGCCACCCAGGCGCCCCTAAAGTTTGCTTTTAAAATGCATTCATTTGGAAATATTTTTTAAAGGAAGTCCATTCAGAAACATACTAGACAAACAATACCAAAGATAGTAAATAGATACGGCCCAAAAAATCATTAGAGCAGTAAGAAAACTGAAAATTGAGAAAAACTGATAAACTGGAAAGAGCAAAGTCAGAAAGGCTGAACTTCTAAACCCACTCTCAATCTTTTCTTGCCGTTTGACTTTGAACACATTTCTGAACCTCTAAGCCCCAGATTCTTCCTTTCTAAAAGAGTTGAAAAAAATTTCCAAACCCTACTAAGGTTGTGATGAGGGCTGTCACAGTAACATATAAAGTATGTCCTGTACAGAAGGTTCTGGACAAATATTTAGTTATCTCTGCCTTCCAAAAGCCCATCCTGCCTTGGAGATGAAACACAAATGTCATGATCTTCATAAAACTTTCCCTAATCCCTGCCAGCTTTGAACGTGATCATTAGTCTCCGCAGAACTGCCTCCTCTATTCTGCTGTTCTTATCAGTAGTCTTTACACTTGCCTTCTTCCTCCTACTTGATTATAAGCTCCACAAGGGCAGCTCTTTGTCCAAAGCCTTGTATGTCATGGATAATTAATACATATTTGAGTAGCTTAATTCAATTGATCACTTCTTCAGTGATAAACTTGTGCCCAACAACAAGTACCTTAAATCAACCTGTCTGCTGACAAGCACTGAGAAGCCTTTGGCTCATCAGTGCACAGCCCGAGAACCTTTACACACAGAACGTACTGTCCCTAAACGTAAATCAGTGTCTTACACATAATACAGCTTATGCTGTTGAGATTAATAAAGTACAATTTAGTTAAAAGTATGACTAAGTTCATAGTTTTGGTTATGTTTTTCCTTAACTGATACTTTTTTGAATGAGTCCACAAATTTTTGGTTTGTTTGTTTTTAATATTATGAGTCTTTGCACTGAGAGAGGTTGGGAAACACTAGATTAAATGGCACATAAAAGCATTATATTGCCTTTGGTTTACACTCTCAAAGCTGGTATCAAGATATATTTAGGTTGATACATCTCTTAAGATTGTACCATAATATCAGACTAGTTCAGGAATTCTAAGCATGTCTTGCCTGATACACAATATAGCAAAAAAAGGCTACATAGTAGGGTCAGGTGTCTGGCTAATCCCAGAAGCATCAGCTGTATGTATTGCTACACAAACCACATGTGGCATTATTTAGATATAACATTTCAAGTTCGTTTTCTCATTTTACTGTTTCTCATTTTATTTTGTGAAACACACAGGTAAGATATTCATCTGACATTAAGAGGAAACAGGCACTGAATGTGACTTGCCCGTGGTCACACACGTTAATGGAAGTTCTAGAACTCTGTTCTTGGCCTCAAATGCTTTCCCACTTCCTGACAAGGCACGGTGCCCTGGAGACCACATACCATATGCAGAAATATTCAAAAGTTAGAAATCAAACAAACTGTTTCATAAAATATTGTTCTATTCTCCTACTTTAACAATGATACCTTTGTCATGACCTGGAAGGTATTCAGAATTTTCAAACCCCTCGTAGTTCTAACCAGATGACTTAGCAGTGCAGCAAAGTAGGGCCCTGGCTCCTGCCCACGTCCTGCGCCTCTTCTCTCCCCACTTCCAGCCCTAACGCATCCTGGGAGGATCTTTGTGTTCACACATGAGGACAATCCAGGCCCTACATCTAAGCTCTGCTTATACTTCCCTCAAACAGTTGCCCTTCGGCACAGGGTCCTCATTGTCCTGAGTGTGGTATAGAAGAGAGGCAAAGGCTCTGGTGGGCATGCCACCTGGGGCCTGCAGGCTTCATGCCTGAAGGCGAGGTGCATGGGCGGAGGACAGGAAGCGACCTCTAGATCACACGGCCAGAGCAATGGCTCCCTCAGCTGACACAAGGACAGTTCTGATCTGCACTTAGAATTCTTTTTTAACTTCAGCATTTCCTGGGAAGAAAAATCCTTAACCCAGATGCCTCATAACTATAAAAGCTTACAATCTTCCTACTTCATTATTAAACCCCATTTCATCATTACAGAACTATAAAAATATTTAAGGCACTCTATATATTTCAACTTGCAAAACAAGCAAACAAAAAACTATTGCTTTAAATTGACTTGGAGATATTGATAAACAATGATAGTCAAATTCTTCAATATAGGATACAGAGAGGAAATTGCCAAAAGTAATTCATAAAATACAGGTTCTGGGTTTTTTTTTTGTTTTTGTTTTTTTCTCTCCAAAATCTAACTCACAAACTAAACAGATGAGACCAATTTCCTTTTAGGGAGGTGAGCCTTTGACATCTGAGGACTAAATATATGTAGATGAGCAAAACAATATATCATACCCTCCAGGCTTTACTCTTTCTTTCTTTCTTTCTTTCTTTCTTTTCTTTCTTTCTTTCTTTCTTTCTTTCTTTCTTTCTTTCTTTCTTTCTCTTTCTTTCTTTCTTTCTTCTTTCTTTCTTTCTTTCTTTCTCTTTCTTTCTTTCTTTCTTTCTTTTTTTCTTTCATTACCTGTTGTTTTCTTTTTTTTTTAATTTTCTTTTTTTTATTATTATATTCAATTAGCCAGCATATTCTCCAGGCTTTTCTTAAAGAAGAGGTCCAGAAATAAGTGTCAATATAGGGAAGTGTCCTGGATATGTCTCTCCAAGACTGACCTTCCTTAGGTTTACTCATTCCGACTCCCCTGACCTATCCGCACTTGGATCCCAGGAATTTCGGCGCAAACAGAAAATTCTTCCCTTTGGTTCCATTTAGCAGAGCCAGCACATGCTGACATTTCCAAAATATCTTCACTGAAGAGTAAGGGCAAGCTAAATGGAAATAATTAACTTAAATATGGCCTTGCTTCCAGAATAAGGTTTCTGGTCCTCAATTACTTAACTGCATTTTAACATCCACAGGTTATAATCTCCCAGGTAGCTCATATGGTTTGTTTCCCTAAGGGCTCCCTGCTTCTCTTTGCTGGGGGCATCTGCTTACCATCTCATCTTCCTAAACTCCCAGGAATAATGTAATCATCCATTTGGTTCTGTCCTGGGAACAAGCATGAAAGACCCAGATGCATGGTCATGGCTATCTTTGGAACCTGTCACATAGACTCTGTTTTTAGTTGGCAAAAAAAATCTCTTGTGAAATTAATTGTGAGGATATCGTTGTTTGATAAACTTCAGTGATCAACTCTCTCTATAGCTGAAGACCTCAGAAGAGACTTTTCTCCTTTCACCAAATACAGAGCCATGTTATATAATATGGATAATGGATATCAGCCCCCCAAGAGGATATAATGACCACAGAATGATGTGCAGACATCAGCATAACATTAGTGTGGCCCGCAGGCGCCCTGGGTTTAAAATAGTTGAAAGAGAAATACTCAGAATTACTGCAGAGTATTCTGCATTTAACATTATTATGAAAAATGTATAATAGCCCTCTTTTTCTGACGAATCAGAATCTGCTTTTAAAGTGGAATATAATTTAGAACTGAACTGATCAACAGAGTAGCCACAGCCACGTGTAGCTTGTATTTAAATTGTAATTGTATTAAATTGTAATTGATACCAGTTAAAATTAAATCGAGTTTAAGATTAGTTCCACATTTGCACTAGCCATATTTCAGTGCCCAGTAGCCACATGTGGCTCGCGGCTACTCTATTGGACAGCACAGACGAGAACACTTCCATCACCATGGACAGTTCTATAGGATGACGCTGATCCAGAAGATATTCTTGTCACTAAAAAGGAATAAATTAATGGGGCACCTGGGTAGCTCAGTCGTTAAGCGCCTGCCTTCAGCTCAGGTCATGATCCCAGGGTCCTGGGATCGAGCCCCGCATCGGGCTCCCTGCTCCGCGGGAAGCCTGCTTCTCCCTCTTCCACTCCCCCTGCTTGTGTTCCCTCTCTCGCTGTGTCTCTCTCTGTCAAATAAATAAAATCTTTTTTAAAAAAAGGGAATAAAATTTAAAACGTTTTTTCCTGTTACTACAATTCTGGGCAGAAAATGAAACGGAGACTCAGGAGTAAGATAAAAACTGCTTCTTTTGTCTACTATGTAACAAGTTTTAGGACATTTTCAGCAGTTTGGAAGGAAGAACCACTTATTTAACAATTAACAGATAGGGTAGGAAAGAAAATCTATGCTTAAAGTGAATTTTAAGGTGCATAAATGGAGAGTAAAAATAAATATCCTGATGTTAAAAAGTGAAGGCTCAACACAGAGTAATTTAGGTGAAACCAAGAGAGAAAATTAGCAGAACCAGGAAAAAGAGATTAGATTAGACCAAAACAGGTATGACTGTTTTAGTAGCCATATCTGGCTAAGAGATCTGGCAAGTTTTTCAGTGAGAAAGAACTATAAATCAAAATCAGGACCCCAGTACATGTCTTTTATAGTTGGCTACATATAATTGTGCTTAATTACGTAGTAAAATTGTGTATAGCGAAAAACGATAAATGATATCAGAGCGTGTTCTAGGATGGCAAAAATCTGATGAGATGTCTTTATGAGCATTGAAGCTATGAAGAAAGCAGACAAAAAATTAAAGAAATCTTAGAAAGCAGATAGACTTACATTTAATGCTACCTAGCTTTAATTATTTTATTTATTTTATGTTACCTTTAACTATCGATTCCCTATATCATATAGTTCAGATACATAAGATTTGGTTAATTCATTCATCTTTCCAAAGGTTTCTGTCTGGGCAACTGATTCTTTTGAGGACTGATTATCATTAGCTATACCTTGGCTGTTTTTAACCATTTGATCTCCTGTGCATTTTTTAAACCTATTGCTGCGGGAGGAGTCAGACACAAATCTGTTCCAGAAGTAGACTGGTCATGATGAAGGACCCAGAATTTGATTCATTGTCAGAAGCAGGGTAGTATTTTTTTTTTCTTTTCTTGAATAATGGAATCAAGAAATACACACAAATACACATGCACACACACATACACACACGCACAATTTTGAAGGTCCCCCCCACCCACCTCGTGACATAACATGTTCCATAGCATATTTATCTTCCAGTCCTCTACCCTTGATTTTAGGTAGACTTCAGCAAAACTACTACTTTGGCCTATGGGGAAGCAAAAAGACAAAGTTCAGTTTATATCAGTCTAAGTGCCATGGGGAGATAAGCAGAGTTTGATTAAGATGAGAAAAAAATAAATGTGCTCCTACCTGCCTCTCCAAGGATGGAGGACACCTCTCCAACAAAGCCAGAACAAGAACAAGCTACCAATTCTGTCCATCCCACCACTTTCTCACTATCCATTAGTGCCCTCCTGCTCTTCACGCCCCTTTTTGCCCAGTTTATATTCTAGGGCCCACCACTATAGTTCTGTAATAAAATATTTCCGATTCCTGTGCTGCTTTCCCTGATTAGCTAAATTCCAGCCCTGTAAGAACTCAACTACCCCACCTT
The DNA here is from genome assembly GCF_004348235.1 of Phoca vitulina. Taxonomy (NCBI): domain Eukaryota; kingdom Metazoa; phylum Chordata; class Mammalia; order Carnivora; family Phocidae; genus Phoca; species Phoca vitulina. The sequence continues at coordinate 54,167,023 of NW_022589704.1, forward strand.
CTCTTGTTCTGCATCTGAGCAGCTAAATGCTGATGGAGAAAATTTTACATTGGCTTCAACTTTACCTTTGGAATCTTAGTCCTCCAAAGTGCCCTTTATGCAACACAGCCATCATATCACTTTCCTTGTAGCTTTCTTTTTGGGTCTCAAAAATACTATTTCATGCTTTCTTCTCCATCCTAAATCTGCTACTTCATACCATGTCAAAACTCTCAGTTGATAATCTTGCTTCATTCTTTGTTGGGAAAAATAGAAGCCATCCAACAGGAACTTTTTGTTTTCCACATTTACCCATCTACAATCCTGGACTCCCCCTCCTATCAGAGGCCAATGCCACCGGTGCTTTGAATCCCAGGTGCCCTAGCCACCTGAAGGACTTTGCTCCTTGAGTTATCAACCACTCCCTCTTCCTGTCATTTTTGACAATATACAAACATGCTCTAGTGTTGTTCATTCTAAAAAGCTTTCCTTGATCTGATCACCTCTCCAGGTGCTGTATGCTTGTCTGTTCCCTTTCATAGCTAAATTTCTCTACCTCCTTGCTTCGTATTTTCTCCATAGGCTTCTGCAGTCTGGACTCCAAGACTGCCCTTATTAATCGCCATATGTTGTTCTTAGTAACCTCAATGTAGCCAAATCCAATGCACACCTTTCTAGCAACATCTTACTTGACCTTTTAGCTACATTTGACAAGTTCACTACTTCTTCTTTGAAGCATTCAGTCTTCTTTCTTGATTTCTGGGAGATTTTCCTTCTATCCTTTGACTCACTTCTTTCAATTTCTTCATGGCTCCTCTTTTACCAACTTCTAAATGTTGGGGTTCTCTAAGCTTTCATCCAGGGCCCAGATGCTTCTCTTTTCTAGGTAATCCCTCCAATCCAAACTTCTTCTCTGAGCTATAGACATTGTTTTCTAACTTCTGACTTAATATTTCCAGTTAATATTTCCAGGCATTTTAAATTTAACTCAGTGATTTTTGTCCTACCAAACCTCTAGGGTTTCCTATCTCAGCAAATTATACCACATTCCACTTAGATGCCCAAGCCAGAAATCTCATTCCTCATATCTAATCAATCATCAAATCCTGTTGTTTTTACTGTCAAATGTGTCTAAAATGTCATTTTGAAGATGTCATTTCTTTTTTCTCTCACTGGAAATCATACAAAAGCAACAAGGAAGGAAGGAAGGAAGGAAGGAAAGAAGGAAGGGAGGAAGGAAGGAAATAAGAAATTCATAAGCTGTATTTCTCATTACACTAAGGAAACAGCTAAAATCGCAAACCATAAAACAAGTGGAATGGTTCCCCAAAGCAGGGGAGATCGTGCAGGGTGCACACTTAGCAAAAGTGGTGAGAGGGTCTATGGATATAAATCTTAGAGACAGCAAAGAATGTTTCTTAAAAGTGACAGGTACATCTTTATTTTCATAATTGAAATCCCTTGTTTATAACACTAGGGACAAGGTCCACTTGCTGGCCATGAGAATACCCTGGACCTGGGTTGGTTCTGAGAAGCAGGGGAAGAGGGTCTAAACAAGGAAGTATAGAGACAAGCTATATTTACAGTAAGCAGTCTGTCTCTTTGGCAGAATGGGATAAAAAAATGGATTGTGAAAATTTACTGCCTGTCACCATTGGCTGAGAAGTAAAGGCTAAACAAAATTACACAAAATCAAGGTTATGAAAAACATTCAGCTGGCCTGTGACTGGTCCTGGTCCTTCTTGCAAGTATAGTAGTAGCATAGAAAAACTCAGCTGCTTCAGAGATAAGTAATCAAAATGGAATATGCAGAGTATCTTTACAAAGTTGCTACACAAAGAAAAAAAGAAAGAAAGGATTGATAAAGCACTCTTACCAGAAAAATGTTTCCATAGAGCAGATGAAAATTATGATCAAACATTTTACTATGAATCTTAAGAATGGAATGAATTAATCTCCTCTATAAGGAAAAGCCGTAAAGCAGAGATACAAGAGTTCATGGAGCAGATGTTAACACAACAGGAAGAAAGGAGATGATAGAGCACATGGAAGAGTAGAAGAAAGAAATACAACCATCAGGAAAATGAGAGCAAAATGGGAAGGAATACATGGGCAAATAGGTCCTGCTGAAAATATAGGAAAGGACATAATTGCATGGAAATGAGGAAGCAAGCAAAATGAAATGGAAATTTAAATTTTCTTAAAGGATTAGAAAACAATGATAGATATAAAAGGCAAGCAAAAGAGAGCAAATTGCATAATTGAAGTGTCAGGAAAACAAAGAGAAAGAAATAATACTGATAGACATAACTTTAGAAAGTTATCCTAAAATAAAAGAATACTTGAACCTACATCTTGAAAGGACTCAATATATCCAAGGAGAAACTCCCCCAGAACAGACATAGCCCATTAAAGTTGCTAAATTTCAAAGAAAAGGAAAATATAAAGCTAGGTTCAGACTTCTACACAGCAATGTTCAATGCTAGAAGATCTTCAAAGGAAATCAGCATCCAAAGATGCTAATTGTTACTCAAATGTAAAAGCACAATGTTTTGAGCATGCATATTATTCCCTTGAGTACTACCTAATGATTCTATCAGATGACAAGCATAGGTGAAACAAAAGATGACCTAAGAAACTACTACAGAGGACTGTCTGGGAGCAATGAATATATTTATCTAAGAGTAAAACAGTATAGGGATTAGGGTAATAGGAAATATAAATCTTAAGTGCTTGACAATGCAAAAATGAAAAACTAACAAGAGTCACAGGGGGAAAGAAAAAGTAAATTGCATATAAATGTGTTGATTTCCTTATCTTTAATAGCTCAAAGTCAATGGATAAATACAATATAAAATTGTGTAGTAGAAAAAAGTAGGGGATGGAGGAGAAAATATTAATTTAATCAATGCTTATGGTAGGAAAATAGTATAGTAAATACACCTACAAACAAAGGATTGGGGCATTATATAGAGTTGTATTGTAAAGATAACAACTAGAACAATATAAGTCTTCTTAGCAGAAGAAATACACAAGGAAAAAAATCATAGGAAACTGACTACTGGTGACTTATTTTTTAAAATATGGAAAAGCAATTACAAAAATAACATTAAGAAGTTGAGACCAGTGGTGCCTGGCTGGCTTAGTTAGTACAGCATGTGACTCTCGATCTCAGGGTTGTAAGTTTGAGCCCCACGTTGGGTGTAGAGATTATTGAAAAATAAAAATAAAAAATAAAAAATTGAGACCAAAAATCTGTTAAATCAATGAATATAAATGGGCTAAACTCACATCTTAAAAGAAAAGTACATTTTGACTGAATCATACAGCAAATTCAGTGCTGAATCTAAGGGATATACCTAAAACAAAGTAATTTAGTAAGGGTAAAAATAAAAGTATGGGGCAAAGTAAATTAGGCAAATGCAAACAAAAAGAAACAGAGATGGTGATCTTATACCAGAAAAGGTTGAATTCAGGCCAAAAACTATCAAATGAAAAAAGTAGAGCCCTTTATAACATTCCAAAGTACAGTTCATAGGAAGAAATGAATAATTTATATCTGTTATCAAATAAAATAGCATTAGCATTTATAAAGCAAAAATAGAAGGTGATGCGATAAGAAATGGAAACACATTAGGGGTGGGAAATTCATCACTTCAGTCCACAACAGGTCAAGAAGACAAAAAACAAGTAAAATTATAGCACACTTAAATAATATCATGAAATAATCCTTATTGTTAAAACAAAATATATCCTCAAGTGTCCATAGGAAATGTATAGAGTTTTATTTTTTATTTTTGTTTTTTTAAGATTATTTATTTATTTATTTACTTGACAGAGAAATAGAGAGAGCACAAGTAGGCAGAGCAGCAGGCAGAGGGAGAGGGAGAAGCAGAATCCCCGCTGAGCAGTGAGCCCGATGTGGGACTTGATCCCAGGACTCTGGGATCATGACTTGAGCCGACTTGAAAAGAAGGAGCTCTCTTAACCCTTGGGTACTAATGAAATAAAACTAAATTTGGGTGCTATATAGAAAATATCAACAATGAAAAGCTAAATCAGAACCAATGAGACACAGGTAAGGCAGTACACAAAGGTAACTTTATAGTTGTAAAATACTTCCATTAACAAAAGAAGAAACAAGAAAAATGAGGCAATTAATAAGTTAGAAAATTAACCACAAATTAATCTTAAGGAAAGAGAAGGGTTGGGAGAGATTAAGTCAAAAATTAATAATTTTGAAAGTGTAAAAATAGTAAAACTAATATATGTATGCAAAAACTATTTTTAAGAAAAACATAACAATATAATATAAACTGTTAATTGATCTTAATAACAAACAGAGAAAGCATAAATACAAAGAATAAGACATGAAAAGAAAGAACTGACTTATGCAGAAGAAATCAAAAGAGTCATGAGTCTGCTTAACCCTATCAGAGACTTTATAATCTATGAAAAGAAAGTTGAAAACAGGGATGTATAGATGAAAGGACATTTGCAAAGAGGTTGTAATCCTTGTTTTAACAATAAAGACTATCTTATTCATGATATTTTTTAGGTGTACTATAGCCAGGTAAATATAATTTGCCAAAACTAACTGCAGAAGGGACAGGACATTTGAAGAGACCAATTCCCACAGAAGAAATAATGCAGTGAAAAACCTAATCCTCTTTTCCCTTCTATTGATTAAAAAAAAAAAAAAAATCGGGCCCACAGGTTTCACAGAAAATTCAGAGGAAAACAGATAACTCTAATGCTATCTAAAATGATTCAGAGCATTAAAGCAAGGAAACTCCCTAAATAAATTTAATGAAATGCAAAGATTGCATTAGAAAAAACACACAAACCAATCTCACTTACGACTATGGGTACAAAATTCCTTTTAAAAATTGTAAGTAGAATTCAGTAGTGCAGTAAGATTATAATATACCACACCAAGTAAGGTTTATTCAAAAAATGCAAGGATAATTTAATATTAGGGAATCTAAACTAGAGTAATTCATTACATTAATAAAAGTAAGGATAAAAATCATAAAATAACTTTTATATATGCCATTAAGGCATTATTGGTTTAAGAAAATAAACTTCCTAACAAAATAGGAATAGAAGAGAATTTCCTTAACATGATAAGATATAGTTACCTAAACCGTAAAGCTAGCATTTTGCTGGATAGGTAAATACTAGAAACATCTTCACTAAAGTCGGGAAAAACTTAAGGATGGTTTAGAGGTTAATATTGATCACTATTTAACATTCTTTTAGAGGTACTAGCTAATGCAATTAAAAAAAGAGAGATAAAATGTGGTACAATTATCATAGTTTACAGATGATATGATTGTATACTTGGAAAACCTGAGAAAATCTTATAAGCAGTAAAAGAATACAATAATGTAAGTTCTTAGCTACAAAATTAGTATACAGCAATACACGTATATATCACTCTCCCTAAACCTGGCAGAATGGCAAAGGGATGGGGTTACACCAATTGTCATCCCAATAAGACCACACCTGCAGTCACGGATGAGGTAAATCCTGCTCAAACACTATGGGGCGGTTTTCCCCAAAGAAAATCTAAGCGCTGTCTGAAGGGAGAAGGAGGAATGGATGCTGGGGAGGCAATAAACAAATGTCCACTTGGCCAAAGAAAGATTAGATATTTTCGCTCTTGACATTAATAACTGCTACTAATCTCTCATAAGATGAAACAATAACCAATAGTATAGTGGATACTAAACAAAAATGTTTGAAGAGAAGCTAGCAAGGATAGTAACAGTGCTGGGTTTTGTTTTTTTCTTCCTCCAGTGATATTTAAAATGAAATAATGATTCTCAAATCCTGACAAATCATAAAATGCTGTTATTTCTTTCATCTCCCTTTCTCCTCTCTCCTGTTCCTTATTTTCTTTTTTTGGCACATAAAATTATCCAGATGAGTTCTCGAAGAAGGGGACCTTAATTCATCTGGGCATATGTGTATTAAGGGCTTCTGCTACACAGTTATATAAAGAATGCTGAATAATTGCTTGTTTGAGGTCAGTAACTTTTTTATATATATCATTTAGTTTATTGTAGATTATTGGATCCCACATGCCTTTACTCATTAACAGGATGCTCATATATTTCAATTACTCTCATTCTCCTTGGATGGTTTAAAATAGTATATTTTTTTAAAAGCCTAACAGCTATCTCTTATACTTTTATCCCAAATGGCTTTTACAATGGCAGTAATTATGTTGTATTGATTATGTATTCATGACTTTCAAATACACAAATTATTACAATTGTATTTAGAAGTATACTTTGGAGAAGCATTTTTTTAAAATAAGTTACTTTGGGTATCTGAGAGATGATTGAGAATTTCTTCTTCAGAATGGATTATTCTTCACTAGATTAAAATGCAGTAATTGGTTAAGATATATTGAAAATAGAACCTTTATGATCCACAACTGTCTTGACTGAATTACAGTAATACAGCAGTGGAGAGATGACAGGGATCATTTGTGTGTGGGAAGAACATGGTAGTATGTTTTGATGGATTTCATTGTGACGTTTATCTCTAGCAAGTATTACTGGAGTTGGGATGCGAATCTTAAAAGTTCTTACCCCGCCCAGCTTTATTGAGATACAACTGACATATAACATTGCAAGTTTAAGGTGTAAAATATGATGATTTGATATATGTACATACTGCAAAATGATTACCACAATAAGGTTAGTTAACACATCCATCACCTTACATGGTTACAATTTATGTGTGTGTGTGTGTGTGTGTGTGTGTGTGTGAGAAAACTTTGAAGATCTACAATCTCAGCAACTTTTTTTTTTTTAAAGATTTTACTTATTTGACAGAGAGAGACACAGCGAGAGAGGGAACACAAGTAGGGGGAGTGGGAGAGGGAAAAGCAGGCTTCCTGCCAAACAGGGAGCCTGATGCGGGACTCGATCCCAGGACCCTGGGACCAGGGCTTGAGCCACCCAGGTGCCCGCAGCAACTTTCAAATATATGACACAGCATTGTTAACTACAGTTACTATTTAAAAGTTCTATGAAGCATTAATATAATTATTAAGGTAAAAGGATTAAAAGGAATCTTGAATTTATAGTAATAATAAAGGAAAATGAAATAAATACATTGAGTTTGTGAAAGCATATAATTTAACTGTTGCTTGCATTTTTTTTTTAAAGATTTTATTTATTTATTTGACAGAGAGAGAGAGAGACAGCGAGAGAGGGAACACAAGCAGGGGGAGTGGGAGAGGGAGAAGCAGACCTCCCGCTGAGCAGGGAGCCTGATGTGGGGCTCGATCCCAGGACCCTGAGATCCGGACCTGAGCTGAAAGCAGATGCTTAACGACTGAGCCATCCAGGTGCCCCTGTTGGTTGCATTTTTAATGACTCAAACTTTAAACTACAAATATGAAAGTTTCACAGAAAAACATGCATTTGTATTATATTATATTATTATATATTTTTAACACAGATAATGCATGCACCAATTTAATAAATTAAAATGACTATACTACTGTTTCAAATGCAGAATATAAAAATTACTGTATGCCATAACACAAACTAATATGATTCAGATTAAATAAAACTTTTAAAAAAATTTTTATTTTATTATGTTATGTTAGTCACCATACATTACATCATTAGTTTTTGATGTAGTGTTCCATAATTCCTTGTTTGTGTATAACACCCAGTGCTCCATTCAGTACGTGCCCCCCTTAATACCCATCACCAGGCTAACCCATGCCCCTACCCCCTCCCTTCTAAAACCCTCAAAAACTTTTTTTTTAATTTTTAAAATATTTTATTTATTTGAGAGAGAGCGAGCAGGCATGAGCAGGGGGGAGGGGCAGGGGGCGAGGGAGAAGCAGACACCCCACTGAGCAGGGAGCCCGATGTGGGGCTCGATCCCAGGACCCTGGGATCATGACCTGAGCTGAAGGCAGACGCTTAACTGACTGAGCCACTCAAGTGCCTTAAATAAAACTTTTATTTTTAAAATGATGTAGAACACTATTTTCTGTCCCTTGTCCCTTTCAAAAGCAACATAAGAATAGATAATGACAAATACATGTGGCTTAAGCTAAAATAAGAATATGTTAAAACAATCAATTATTTCTTGAATAGTTGATGTAAACACCTTATAATATCAAAAACTAGGAAAGAATATCGAGTAAAAATAAATCTTTCTCTTTCCTGCTGCCAGTATCCAATTCCCCTCCCTTGCAGAACCATTGGTGCCAGTTTCTTTCGTCTTTCTAGAGCTGTTCAATATGCAAAGAAGCTAATATAATAGTAGAAATTATATAACAGTATCATTTACCTGAAGTTCAATACTGAGGTTTTTAAATTGAAGAATATCTCCTGGGTATTATTAATATTCCATATTAATGCCTGTAGAAATACTGTATTCTGCACCGTAATTTGTTTAATCAATTCTCATATGAGTCAGTGTTCTCCAGAGAAACAGAACCAATAGTGTGGATATGTAAAAGAAAGAAATTTATTTTAAGGAACTGGCTCATGCAGTTATGGAGGGTAGCGAGTCCAAAACCTGCACGGTGGGTTGAAAGGCTGGAGAGCAGGGAAGAGACCGTGCTGCAGTTCATCCAAAAGCCACCTGCTGACAGAATTCCTTCTTGTTTGAGGGAGGTCAGTCTTTGGTTCTATTCAGATCTTTAGTGACTGAATGAGGTCCACCCACTTTATGGAGGACAATACATTTTACTTAAAGTCCAGTGATTTAATGAAAATCTCATCCAAAAACACCCTCACACAACATCCAGAATAATGTTTGACCAAATATCTGGGCACCATGGCCTAGCCAAGCTGACATATGAAATTAACTATCACAGGTGCTTATTTAATTTGTTTATAATTTTTAGCTAATTGATAGCATGTATCCTAATACGTAAATTAATTCACAGACATGCTATATCACAGACATATCTATAAAATAAATTCCCAGAAGTAGAATTGCTAGTGTATGGGTGTATGCTTTTAAAATTTTGATAAATATTGCCAAATTGTCTTCCAAGGGCTTGCACCAATTTAAGCTTACAAAGGATGAGAGTGTCTGTTTCCCCAAGCCTTTCCAACACAGCATGTTAGGGAACTATTTGATCTCGGCTATTTTAACAGGTGTGGTGTGAGTTAGGTAACTAATGAGAAGGCATTACTTGCATTTAGCCAGGATGGTGTTCCCCACGGCATATGCAGATTCAGGATGTGTATGGTAGTGTTATCACAATAATGTTGGAATGAAATGTACAATGCAATTTATTTTAGTATTAGCATAACTAATCTAGGATAAGAAACAATCAGTATAGTAATCAATATTATTTATTTATTTAATTGTAAATGATCATTGACATCATAAACTTCGTAACTGTCATATGCTAAGATACCATGTTAATCACAGATCAGAACTCTGGTGACACCGGGATGAAATGTCTAAAATAATATGTAATAAAAGAGTTGATAGGGCCAGCTTCGAGCATTTGTTTTGTTGAAACTATGTTCTCCATTTCATTTAATAATAAATCATATGATTTGGCCTCCTTCCATGGGGGTTTTAAGTCATGATACATAAAAATCATAGTCTTATTTTTTTAGTTACAAAAAGCTCTGTTCATCAGAAAATGTGCTTTCTGTTCATAGAAACAGATGGTATATAATATTTGACCTTCTCAGAGAAGACAGAATTGAAAAGTACATGTATAAGAGTATAAACACATGCATTTTGAAATGCTACAGGTGAATACACAATTTCTAGTTTAAAACTTTCTTAAAATAGAGTACGCCTCTCATCAAATGTAGGCCTTGTCTTTAGACAATGGGTCTGAAAGAAGATAGGCAGCTTGGAATGAAGGAAATCATTCATCAAAGTACTCTGCTTTTCTTTCAGATCTCTTGTGGTTAAAGAGGAGAAAAATAAGACAGCAGGGAATAAAGAACTCAAACTCTAGCTATCAAGGTTTCAAACATGTAGCAGACATAATTATCAAGACTTCTTTGATAAGAAGGTACACGTTAGGTTGGTTACCCAGCTCAAATGGCCATATTTGTCCTACTAATCTCATCCTTTGTTTGAAGGAATTGTTCATCCTTTCTATGCTCTGAAGGGGGGTTCTATCCCTTACAGAGTAACCCCCACCTCTCAAAAAGATACGCTTATAACTAAGAAAGAGTTAATCATAGTATAACCCCTTTGGCCATTGTGATTGGTCCAAGGCATGAGTGTATGATTTAGTTCGTGCCAATAAGTGTCCTTCCCTGATATTTTCCAGGTTGGGGCTAAGAGGAAGCACCTCTATTTCTGTTTGGTTGTTAAGCCATGAGGATGATGAGCGTGGTTTCACTGGAGGCCATGTTTCTAGTCTTATGTGGATTTCAGTCCCCAAATCATAAAGCTAATAATCAGAGAGAAGCAGATTCACGATATGGAGAGAGGAAGAGAGGGGGTGAGAGAGAAAATAAATTTATTTATTTATTCTTTTTAAAGATTTTATTTATTTATTTGAGAGAGAGAGAATGAGAGAGAGAACACATGAGAGGGGGGAGGGTCAGAGGGAGAAGCAGACTCCCTGCTCAGCAGGGAGCCCGATACAGGACTCGATCCAGGGACTCCAGGATCATGACCTGAGCCGAAGGCAGTCGCTTAACCAACTGAGCCACCCAGGTGCCCAAGAGAGAAAATAAATTTAAATCATCACCTCACATCCATCAGGATGGCTGCTAAAACAAAAAACAAAAAAACCCAAGAAACAAACAAACAAAAATGTGTTGGTGAGAATGTGGAGAAATTAGAACTCTTGTGCATTGTTGGTGGGAATAGAAAATGGTGCAGCCACTACAGAAAACAGTATGGTAGTTCGTCACAAAAAATTAAATATAGAAATACTGTATGATTCAGCAATTCCACTTCTGGGTATATACCCAAAGGAAGTGAAAGCAGGGACGTGTACAGAAACTTGCATACCCATGTTCATAGCAGCATTACTCAAAATAGCTAAAGGTGGAAGCGACCTGAGTGTCCACTGACGATGAATGGATAAACAAAATGTGGTGTGTACATGTGGTGTGCATTATGTGGTATGTATTATTCAGTCTTAAAATGGATGGAAATCCTGACACATGCTACAGCATGGATGAACTTGAAGATAATATGTGAAGTGAAATAAGCCGGTCTCAAAAGGACAAGTACTATATGACACTACTTACATAAGGTACTTAGAGCAGTCAGATTCATAGAAACACAAAGTAGAATGGTGGTTGGAAGGGGCTGGGGGAAGAAGAAAATGGGAAATTGTTCAATGACAATAGAGTTTCACAAGACGAAAAAGTTTTGGAGATCGATTGCACAATGATGTGAATGTACTTAACAATACTAAACTGTATACTTAAAATGATTAAGGTGTGAGTTTTATGTTAGTGTATTTTACCGCAATTAGAAGTTTTAAAATTTAGCAAACTCTTAAAATCATTAGAAGTAAACATAGGTAAAAATCCGTCTAATGCAAGCATGATGTCAAAAAAAGCAGGGCGCCTGGGTGGCTCAGTCGTTAAGCGTCTGCCTTCGGCTCAGGTCATGATCCCAGGGTCCTGGGATCGAGTCCCACATCGGGCTCCCTGCTCGGCGGGAAGCCTGCTTCTCCCTCTCCCACTCCCGCTGCTTGTGTTTCTGCTCTCGCTATCTCTGTCTCTGTGAAATAAATAAATAAATAAATAAAATCTTTAAAAAAAAAAAAAAAAGCAAAAACCATAACAGAAAATATATATATACAAAGAATGTGTTATAATATATATAATCTAATATATACAAAGAATGTGTTAATGCTGCTTATCTGTTGCTCTTGGCATTATGACTCCTTTTTTCATCTTTAACAAACTATTTTTCTGTAATGAACATTATTGATTTACATAATTAGGAAATCTGATAATGAGGAAAATGAGATACTGTTTTTTTTTTTAATTAGGAAAATGGGATACTGTTTTTTTCCCCCTCCATTCTGTCATTCACCAAAGACTGTGAAAAATTATGAAATTCAACGTTGGTGAAGGTATAGAAACGGGTACTCCTATACATTGTTCATGGAAGTATCATTCGGTACAATCTTTCTGAAAGGCAATTTGGTCACATAGATCAAAAGCCTGAAAAATATGTGCATTCTTTAATCCATCAATTCTGCATGTGAGAATTTATCTTAAGGAAATAGACCTGTAGCCTAAATGCTTAGCTACAAGCTTTTTCATTGTCAATCTCAGTGTGATTCATAATAGTAAGAAATTGAAAATAAACTAAAGATCTGACAGTAGGACAATGATTTTAAGTAAATTCCAGTCATATTTACAGGAATATACTTTGTAGTCATTTAAAATTGCGTTGCAGAAGAATAATAAACAACGCAGAATAATGTTCGTTATACAGTGAAATTTAAAAGTAGGTTTTAAAATTGTATGAGTAGTATGATATCACTTGTATAAAAAATATGATCTATATATTCCAAGTAATATATAAAACTAGAAAAGAAGACTAAAAAGGCATGCGTTAAAATGTTAACTGTGTTTTTTTCTAATGAATTATAGATGCTTTCTGGCATAGTATAGTAAGTGAAATGCTTACGGATCCTCCAAAGTCAGCTAGGCCCAGAAGACTGGGGTAGGATTAAAGAAAAAAAAAAATCTAAAATAATAAAATTAATTTACTGATTTTTACAATATGTTTAAAAATTAAAACACCCCAAAGTTCTTTTTCTCTGATGTTCTTCTTAAGAGACACAAATAATATGAAAGACAGAAAAGAAAATGAGGCCATCTTATTACCTGGCAAAACAAAGTGACTTTACTGACATTTCTGCTAATGGAAGTTAAGATTTAAATATGACTTTCATGCTACTAGTGAATAGAAACATGAAAAGATTATAAAATTATCTGAAGGTAAATTATTTTATTCTCCATTCCATTTCGATAATTACCATTTCCATAATTTCCACCCTATTTCCATAATCACCACTTTTTGTTCTGACCCCGTTCTTAATCCTCATTTTAATTCCAATCCTTTCTCTATAAATGCTTTTAGTGTATATATTATGTGCTCAGTGACACGTTTTTAAAAAGTGACTCATCTGAACAATGAGAATTAGACACTACAGATTAATTTTGTGCTGTACATGTAATTCTACTTATACAAGTAGGTGGAAACTCTTTGGGGAAAGGTCTTTGACACTTCTCTTTAAACTAATGGGAACACTACGAGCATAAATTGTTAACAGAGGAGAAAAAATGTGTCAATCTTTAGTTGGCTCCTTTGGAACTGTCCTAGAATATAAAAATCAATGTGATACCAGAGATTACATGAATAGGTCTAAAATCTCATGGAATGAGAAAGATTCAAATAACCCCAATTCTTTTTTTTTTTTTTTAAGATTTTATTTTTTTGACAGAGAGAGAGACAGCGAGAGAGGGAACACAAGCAGGGGCAGTGGGAGAGGGAGAAGCAGGCTTCCCGCTGAGCAGGGAGCCGGACGCGGGGCTTGATCCCAGGACCCTGGGATCATGATCTGAGCCAAAGGCAGACGTTTAATAACTGAGCCACCCAGGTGCCCCAAATAACCCCAATTCTTAACTAGAGCTAGGGATATAACCTTTAAAATGAAAGAGCTGAGGTTAATTCATATTTCAAACTATAACAAAGTTTCACATCGCTGATTTCTGAGGTCTACGATTTGACGAAACTCATGTCCTGATTATCCAAAACACAGAGGACACCAGTTATCATAGTCGAGCCATTAGCTACCACCTTTACATCTTGTCAAAAAAAAAAAAAAATAATAAGGGCACTGGGATGCCTGGCTGGCTCAGTCGGTAGAGCATGTGGTTCTTGATCTTGGGGTTGTGAGTTAGAGTCCCACATTGGGTGTGGAGATTTTAAAAACAAATAAGGGCGCATATGTAAAGACTGAAAAATGACCAATAAAGGACCAATTTTGAAAACAGAAAACAGATTAGGCAAATAATGAACTAACAAGCTTAATGTCTTTGTTGAAACCAGACCTTGAAGCATTAAGTTACAGCATTCATATGATATTTTATCTCAGTAAAGTAAAAATGTGGAAATAAGCATACATGCTTTGTAAAACAGCACATCACATTTATATAACTTAAACAGTTTTAAAAAGTGATATCCAAGACTACCTACTTCGGCAGAATTTTAAATCTCACCAGCCCTAAAGATAATCATTTCTTTCCTTTTTTTTTTTTTTTAAGATTTTATTTATTTATTTGACAGAGAGAGAGAGAGTACAAGCAGGGGGAGCGGCAGAGGCAGAGGGAGAAGCAGGCAAACCCGCTGAACAGGGAGCCCCATGGGGGGGCTCAATCCCAGGACCCTGGGATCATAATCTGAGCGGAAGGCAGACACTTAATAGACTGAGCCACCCAGGCGCCCCAAATTATCATTTCCTTAACCTAAACATTTACTTGTATGGCTCATGGTCTGCTTTTGAAGTTAACAAATGAAATAGAGCTAATTTATGTTACTAAGAATTAAACCTCACTCTGTTTCTGCAAAAAATGCCTTAATCTACAAACCAATGCTTGGGGTAAAGGATTTATAGCAGTTTTTCAAATAGGAGTGGTTCCAAATACTAGCTTTTCCCAAGATATTTCCCCAAGGACTTTGTATAAGAGAACTTCAATTGATGTGTAAATGGAGAAGAGGATTGCCTATGTGGATGATTCAGTGGGGTGCCAAAAACATCTTTCTTACTAATGTCAATAGATTTGTTGCTTCCTTTCACCATTCTGTGGAAGTGCTCTGTTGTAGTAAGCCTCAAAAACCAAAAAAACAAAAAACCAAAAAAACCCAACAGTCTCTTTCTACTGCAAATTCTTTTAAAGAGAATGACATGTTCCATCCACACACCCTAGTGAGAATGAGTTACTCTCTTGAGAAAGGAAGAGCCATGCAATAGGAGTACCTGGAAAAGGTGTCCCGGGGAGGCAGGGGTTGAAAGAGGGAGAAAATAGCAAAGAAAAGAGAGGTAGAGGCCAAGACAAACTTGTCTCAATCTTGCCTTCCCAAGACAGAATCTGGCTCCCACTTACGCTCTTTCTGTTCCCATTCTCTTAGTCTCTGCATCTTCCCATTTCATGCTAGCTGATCAAGAAACAGAAAGTGGAGCGGGCGAGAGGGAAGGCCATGAATCTTTTCAATGTGGGGAAAATAAAAAGAGGGGAGGTCATAAAATTTTAATCTTATAAATTATAGCCTTGTTTAATAGTAAAAAATTGAAAAGTAATGATCCTTTTTGGCTCCAGAGAGAAATCATTGAGAGAAGATGGCACAGGTTGGCTTTCCTGAGGAGCAGACTCTGAGTCAGCAGGCAGGAGGTTCATAAAGAGCGTTCTAGGGACCATCGTCTATGTAAGGGTAAGGGAAGGCAAAGCGAAGGGAAAAGAACTGGCAGGGGGAGAAACTGAGCTGTGATAGATTCTCAATGAAAGCCTTTGTCCTCTGGAATGTTCCTTAGATGGTTCAACCCTTCTATGACACTTTGAATTGAGTGGGGCAAGAGGGCCAGGCCTTTATACCTTCACAATAACCCGTGATTGGATGCAGAACACCTTGGGGAGGGAGTGTGACCTTAGGCAAGGGCATTCTCTTAGCTGAAACAATCCCTAAAGGGGGCTGACAGGTGAGGGCCGATTTGTCTGCAGCATTCCTAAAAGCTAGGGCAATCAGGCCTTCAGTTCTGAAAGGGGATTCGGGTAGTGTACCACAGTGCCCGCCACAGAGAGAGAATTAGTACCTACCACAGAGCTTGATATGCTACTCGACAAACATTTGTTGAAGAGATGAGTTTTCTTGTTTTGTCTTTCAAATTGCTTGCCCTTTTCCACCAGAAAAGCAAATGTGATATTATTAAAGCTTTTATAGACAATTGCCTTTGATGTAAGTTTTTGTCAAGTACAAAGACTGGCAAGAAATCTTTGTAACGAAACTACACCTGTGGCCAAGGAAAATGGCATTATCTAACAGACATCTGTGAGAGTCCACTGTAACTTTATGTGCATGTAGTTTTGCATTTTTGTAAAAAAATTTCCTTTTTGAAACAATGTCAAACATACAGAAAACTTACAAAAAAAGTACAAAGAACTTTTGTTATTTAAACAATTTGAGAATAGGTTTCTGGCCAGATGCTCCATTACCCCTTAATACCTTAGTGTGTATTTCTGATATACAAGGACATTCTCTTATTTAACCATGATACAACCAAGCAAGATCAGAAAACTAACATTGACACATTACTACCATCAAATCCTTAGACCCTGTTCAAGTTTTGCAAATGTTCCATTGCCATTTATAGCAAAAGGATCTAGTCCAGAGTTAGGTGTTGTATTTAGTTTCATGTCTCCTTAAACGTCTTCATTCAGCCTCAAATAGTCCCTCAATCTTTCCTTGACTTTCAGGACCTTATCACTTTTGAAAATTATGGGTCAGTAATTTTTAGAATGTTCCCCAGTTCAGTTCTGTCTAATGTTACTTTACAATAAGGTTAGGTTCCTTTGGCAGGCATCTTACAGAAGCGATGAAGTATTCTCATTACACCCTATCGGGTGGGGGTAGGTCCCACATTTTCAGTTTGTCCCATTACTGGGGTATTCACTCTGATCATGTGATTAAAATAATGTCTTCCAGGCTCCACTATTATAAAGTAGCCTCATTTCCCTTTTTAATCCATAAATATTTTGTAGGGAGATACTTGAGATAATGTAAATATCTCATTCTCATCAAACTTACAACTTACTTATATCAGTGTGGACTCGTGGATTCATATATTATTCAATAGGTTATAATTTACTACTACCATTATTTATTTTAATGCTCAAATCATCCCAGATTTATCTAGTGGTGTTCACTTCGAGCTGGTGTCTGTGTCCTTTTGACTTCCCCTTCATCATTTTGGGAAGCATTTCCTTACTTTCTAATACAAGAAGATGTTCCAGGTTTAGTTTGGACTTCCTCTGCCCAAACCCTGGAATGAGACATTTCTCCAAGCCTCTAAGACCAGCTCTCCACTAGTGCTCTGGACCCATCATGAAGATGTAAAAGAAATACTCAAGAGGAGTCTATGAAAGCTAGATAATGGATTGTTTCTTGCTCCTTGATTTTCAACTATACAATACTCTGTGCTTGAAATCCTAAGCTCCAAAGGTACAGATTTCCTAAGAGTTTACTGCAGTATTTTCACTGTATAGATATATCTTTAGCATATCTCGGAGGTAATGCACTTAATCATTCTTGCATAACATAGAACATTTATATAACCAAGGCCTGTAAAGGGTGACAAAACCTTTTTAAAACTGCTCTCTGGAAAGATTTGTCACCGCTGGTTCAGCAGCATGGTTGGTGGACTTTAAGCAGATGACATGGGTTTGTGTCTCAGTGGAATCTTCTAATGTGAAAATAAGCTCCTCACTAGGTTTCTGTAAACATTAAATGAGATAGCTCCTGTAAAATTGCCATGTAAACTGGAAAAAAAAGCTATTTCAATATAAAATTTTTTAAGAAATGCTGTTAAAACCTCTGAAAGTGAACTCCTTGGTTTTCCCAAGAAAAACCAGTGTGCCCAAAATCTCTAATACCATTAGACTTTTCAAAATGTGAGATTGCCTTTATATGCCATATTTTTTCATAGGACCTTTAATATATCACAAATTGCAATTTTGCTGAAATCTCTGATGATTATGCTATTATTGCTTATTAACTTTCTCACATGCTTTGTTAATTTCAGAACATCTTCTTCTTTGAGGTCATCTACAGATAAAGTGTTAAGCTGTTAAAATTACTGAGAATGGACTACTAATGAAAATAAAAAGCCTGCAGCTCTTTCAAAGGTGAGAAAAGGTTTGTTAGACAATGGGTGGCCTACGGTGGACCTGAATAATGGTCACGAAGAAAGAGAAATGTTAAAGAATCCTCACTTGGTCTTCAGTGGGAGACTTGTAGAAGAAACAAAACTATGAATTATTGCTAACTTTTTAGTATAAGAATGGTATTGTTTTTTGGAGTCCTCATCTTTTAGAATACATACTAAAATATTTTAAAATGAAATAGGAAAGAGATATTTTTGCTGAGGAGAGTGGGTCAGAGTATACTTCAGGGTCAGCAAACCTTTTTTTGTAAATCGATAATAAATGTTTTAGGCTTTGCAGGCCACACAATCTCTGTTGCAACTACTAAACTCTGCTATTGTAGCATGAAAGTAGGCAGAGGCAACATGTAGACAAAGAGCATGGCTGTGTTCCAATAAACTTTATTTACAGAAACAGAAATAGGCAGTAGGCTGGATTCGACCCGTGGGTTATAGTCTCTCAAACCCTGGTATAAATAAAATAAGATTTACCATGATTAATAATTATGAAACTCCGTATGGGTACATAGAGATCATTAGACTATTCTGTGTATATTATATATTTGAAATTTCCTGCAATAAATTATATATAGTAAAAAAGTAAAAAACAAAAAAGAGATAAAAACTTGTATAAGGCAAAGAGAATGGGATAATCAGGCTATACTAATATTTAATATACACATTTAAAAGTAGTTTATTATGCAGCCATCAAAAAAATGAAACCTTGCCATTTGCAATGATGTGGATGGAACTAGAGGGTATTACACTAAGCAAAAGAAGTCAGTCAGAGAAAGACAAGTACGATATGATCTCACTGATATGAGGAATTTGAGAAACAAGACAGAGGATCATAGGGGAAGGGAGGGAAAAATGAAACAAGATGAAACTGGAGGGGGATACAAACCATAAGAGACTCTTAATCTCAGGAAACAAACTGAGGGTTGCTGGAGTGGAGGGGGGTGGGAGGGATGGGTGTCTGGGTGATGGACACTGGGGAGGGTATGTATTATGGTGAGCATTGTGAATTGTGTAAGACTGATGAATCACAGACCTGTACCCCTGAAACAAGTAATATATTATATGTATATAAAAAAATAAAAGTAGTGTATCTTAATGATTGGATTTACTGGGAAGAATAGAGGACTATTTCCTATTTTCCTTTTATATAATCAGCTTGATCACTTTTCCAAATGTACTGAATTTGAATATTTATGTCTATCCTTTAAGAAACTTTTTTTTTTTTAAGATTTTTTATTTATTTGACAGAGAGAGAGACAGCCAGAGAGAGAACACAAGCAGGGGGAGTGGGAGAGGGAGAAGCAGGCTTCCCGCAGAGCAGGGAGCCTGATGCGGGCTCGATCCCAGCACTCTGGGATCATGACCTGAGCCGAAGGCTTAACGGCTGAGCCACCAAGTTGCCCCGAAACTGGTTATTTTTTGTAATGTACTAAATTTAATCATACTTCAGTACCAAGAGACATTAAGAACAGATTTTATGTTTAAAAACCATCACAGAAATAGGGGCGCCTGGGTGGCTCAGATGGTTAAGCATCTGCCTTCGGCTCAGGTCATGATCCCAGGGTTCTGGGATCGAGTCCCACGTCGGGCTCCCTGCTGTGTGGGAAGCCTCCTTCTCCCTCTGCCTCTGCCTCTCTCTCTCTGACTTTCATGAATAAATAAATAAAACATTAAAAAAAATAAAAATAAAAACCATCACAGAAATAAAAGAGAACCTTCATACAGTATTCTACAACTTTGGGTGGTAATGCTATTAGAAGTTCAAGGTTCAAGGTTCCCCCTGCTCCAATCCCATGGCTGTGACACATATGAAAGAAAAAACACACAGCTTTAAAAAAAAGACAGAACTTTGTTCAATAAGATACAGCATTTCTGTGAGGTAGGAATAGAAAAGAAATGCTATGAACAAATGGGGGCTGGAGCCATGGGCCTGCTGGAGTGGGTCGTGAAGTAGGCAGAAGCAATTGAAAGTGTACATTCTCTTTTGGGGAGAACAGAAGTGCCCTAGATGAGATGGAGGTCAGGGACAGGTTTGCTGACTAAAACGAGGTGCCGGGCTGGGGGATCCTCGCTTCCTTCCACTCCCTTACAAGGAAACTTTAAAAAGCTGCTGTTGGCTACTTCTTGGCCCTATAGCTTTATGGGAAGCTGGGGGCTTCTGGAGGCAGAACATAAGTGCAGGCTGGCAACCAGCATCTCACATATTACCATGGAGGATGAGATCAATTACTAGCCCAAATTCTTCTCCCCTCTCCATGTCCTATGCCATTCTAAGTTTGAAGTTCTTTCCATCAAAAGTCAATACACTTTTCCACCCTTTGACTTTGGGCTCAGCCATGGAATTTGTTTTGGTCAGTGGGATATTAGTGGATGTGATGAAAGCAGGGGCTTGTGCTCATCTGATGGGGCTTACCTTCTTGTACTTCTGTCACCTCACTGAAAAGGGTTTTCCCCGGAGTAGCTGCCACTCTTCAACCTGGGCCCTAGCATGACTATTTGCAGAGCAGAACTGCCCTACCTGCCCACAGCCCTGCAATGTGAAGCAGAGCTGCTTTCACCATTGCCACCTAAGCTGCTGTATCTCACCTGCAGACCCACGAGAGAATTAAGAGCTTATTGTTATGTGTCACTAAGATTTTGTGGTTGTTTGTTATGCATCAATAGCTAGCCGATACAGAAAACCTAATACTGGGATGCTATGTAACAAAAACCTAAATCATGCTATTAGCTTAGAGGACAGGTGATGGATGGCATGAAAACTATTACAGAAGTCGAAAAATGGCAACATGTGTTTAGTAAAACTGTTACCTGTGGTAACATGAAGGATAGCAGGGACGATTTCTAGGTATATGTTCAAAGTGTGAGCCAGTTACTTTTAGTTCTATTTTATAAGGTGGTATAAGAAAAAGATACATTTGGGGGAGAAAAACCCCTGCCAACTTGCAAGAAGAATTTAGAGGAATTCAGAGTCCAGAACTTGTTTATTTAGCAAATAAACCTATTCATCTCCAGGCAGTAAGGGAGTCTCAGATTCAGCCTGGGGTTGGGGGGCGGGATATTAAACTTAAGGATATTGCTGTAACTAAGAATGTTGTGTAATCTAAAGAATTCACCCTCTAGGAGGCGAAACTAAGAGCAGTAGAGAACAATGGATTGGAGACACACTCCTAGGGAGCAGAATTAGGGTCTAATTAAGAAAAATTCTTTCTTTTCAGAATAGGGGTACCTGGTAACATTTTTCCTTTGGTATTTTAGAACAAGTGAATGCTAATAATGCCTTTTAATCTCTCCCTTTTTACTAGGAGTTAATTGTAGTTATCCTATCCCAGGTTCTATCATTCCATGTGGTATATAAGATTGTGCGTGAAGGGGCGCCTGGGTGGCTCAGTCATTAAATGTCTGCCTTCAGCTCAGGTCATGATCCCAGGGTCCTGGGATCGAGCCCCGCGTCAGGCTCCCTGCTCCGTGGGAAGCCTGCTTCTCCCTCTCCAACTCCCCCTGCTTGTGTTCCTGTTCTCACTACCTCTCTCTGTCAAATAAATAAATAAAATCTTAAAAAAAAAAAAAAAAAGATTGTGTGTGAAGATTGCACACACATCCCCCCCCCCCATACATCTTAGTTCACAGGTTTCCAGATCAATGGGAACAACATTCAAATTTGATGTATATCATAAATTACTGGATATTGATCATAATGCCATGATTAGATGAGGCTGTTGGGGGTCTTAGGATAAGGGTGAATCTGTTTTTCTGTGGGACACATATAAATAATTGTGGCCAAGAAGATGGACTGTGGTTGACTGAACTGATTCCTGACCTCAATCCTTCACCCTTCTTTGTGTCCACCCTTTGCATTTTTAACTTTGAAGAATATATTTAAATTGCTCCTTGATTTGGGGCTTGACTATCAGACTTGCTTTGGCCAATAGATGTTTTTATTTTTTTTTTTTTAAAGATTTTATTTATTTGACAGAGAGAGACACAGTGAGAGAGGGAACACAAGCAGGGGGAGTGGGAGAGGGAGAAGCAGGCTTCCCGCAGAGCGGGGCTCGATCCCAGGACCCTGGGATCATGACCTGAGCCGAAGGCAGACGCTTAACGACTGAGCCACCCAGGGGCCCCCCAATAGATGTTTTTAGATGTTATATAAGCAAGGGCTTGAAATGCTTGCACGATGGGTTTTGCTCTATTGTGTTCCTGCCTTTATCATGAGATGAGCTTCCCCTGGATAGCTGCTTCTCCTTCAGCCTGGGCTCAACAATGAACACAAGTGGTACTGCCCAAGCTGACTACAGACCCACAGTCTGAATTAGAGCTGTCCTATAGACTTGTGAGCATAAGAAATGCTTATTGCTGTGTACCACTGAGATTTTGAGACTATTGGCAATAACTAATCAACACAGGGGAGAAATCTCAAATTGTCACTGTAAGACCTGATTTGAGACTTAGAGACCCAGGGAGCATGTTGCCCAAGTGCAAAATCCTTAGATAGAAAGTTGTAGATAACAAAACAAGCCTTCCCATTCAACTTTCCCATTCAAAATAAATAGGGAAATCAAAGTTCCAATGCACATGAAGACATCTACCATTAAAAAACACTGCCATAAAATCAATAATCAGAACAATGATTTTCTCTAGATTAAATTGAAGTAAAAGCACAATCTAAAGAAAGAAAAAAGACTGTTTCATATCCTCAAAGAGATGAAGCAAGACATACATATTTTAAAAGAATAAGACATTATGAAGCAAAATCAGGCATGATAAAAATAGATAGGAAGAATTAAAAATCAGAAAAACATACCTATTGAAATAGAAAACTCAATGGGCACTCTAGTCTGCACACAGTCTAAGAGAGATATCCTATATTAGAAACCATTACTGAAGAATTAACCCAGAATGCTACAGAAAGAGATTTTTAAAAATAGCACAAGAAAATAAGTGACACAGAGGACAAAATGATAGACTCTATCTAATGGAACTTCCAAAAGGAGGAAATAGAGAAATTACAAATAAGCAGTATTTGAAGAGATAGTGGCAAAGAACTTTCCAAAATTGAAGAATAACCCCTAAGATTAAAAGTGCATTCTACACTGAGCAGGATAAACATAAATTCATATCTAGAAACATCATGGTAAACTGCAGCGTATCAAACATAAAGTAAATCAAGCCATCATGCTGTACCCCTTTATCAACTACTTCTTAACAAAACTAAGAAAAAATATAGAGAAAAATCTTAAAAGTAATTACCAAAGAGGAAAAAAATAATTATAAAGGAATGATAAAGAATTAAATCAGTATCAGATTTCTAACTGGGAAATACAAATGATAGAACACAATGGAATAACAGCTTCAAACTGCCGAGGGGAAAAGAACTCTGAATGTAGAATTCTATACTCAGGCAAAAGCTATCATCCAAAGAGTGAAAGCAAAATAAAGACACTTAGAGACAAAAGCAAAACAAAACTCATAGGGATGCCTGGGTGGCTCAGCCGGTTAAATGTCTGCCTTCAGCTCAGGTCATGATTCCAGGGACCTGGGATCGAGTCCCGCATTGGGCTCCTTGCTCAGTGGGGAGCCTGCTTCTCCCTCTGCTGCTCCCCCTGCTTGTGCTCTCTCTTTCTGACAAATAAATAAATAAAATCTTTAAAAAAAAAAAACAAGGGGTGCGTGGGTGGCTCAGTCAGTTAAGTGTCTGCCTTCGGTTCAGGTCATGATGCCAGCACTCTGGGATCGAGCCCCACATAGGGCTCCCTGCCCAGCGGGAAGCCTGCTTCTCCCTCTCCCCCTGCCTCTCTCCCCAGCTTGTACTCTCTCTCAAATAAGTAAAATCTTAAAAAATAAAATAAAAATGAAAAAACAAACAAAACAAAACAAAAAAAAACAAAACTCCTAAACACATTTCACTGGAATAACCACTAAAGGTTGCAAGAAGAAAAGTGAATCCAAGAGGAAGAATTTAGATGCAAAAAACCATGGTGCCTCTATGGTATATAAATTATATGTCACTACGTTGTTATTTAACAAAAAGGAACAATAATGAGCACAAAATATGTTGGTATATTTGAATATTGATTTAAAAAAATTATGATAAAAAAGTTGATGCTAATCTAACCTTACACCCAAAGAAGGTAGAAAAAGAAAAACAAACCCCAAAGCCAGTAGAAGGAAGGAAATAATAAAGATTAGAGCAGAAATAAATGAAATAGAGACTAAAAAAATAATAGATCAATGAAACTAGGAGTTGGTCCTCTGAAAAGATAAACACAATTGGTAAACCTTTACCCAGACTCAAGAAGAAAAAGAGTGGACTCAAGTAAATAAAATCAGAAATGAAGGAGGAGAAATAACAACCGACACCACAGAAATACAAAGGATTGTAAGAGAATATTATGAAAAATCATATGCCAACAAATTGGACAACTTACAAGAAATGGATAAATTCCTAGAAACATGTAAGCTTCCAAAACTGAGTCAGGAAGAAATAAAAAAATTTTTTTTTTTAAAGATTTTTTTATTTATTTATTTGAGAGAGAATGAGAGACAGAGAGCATGAGAGGGAGGAGGGTCAGAGGGAGAAGCAGACTCCCCGCTGAGCAGGGAGCCCGATGCGGGACTCGATCCAGGGACTCCAGGATCACGACCTGAGCCGAAGGCAGTCGCTTAACCAACTGAGCCACCCAGGCGCCCAAGAAATAAAAATTTTGAACAGACTGATTACTAAGCAATAAAATGGAATCAGTAATCAATAAACTTCCAACAAACAATAGTTCAGGACCGGATGGCCTCACAGGTGAATCTACCAAACATTTACCTGTCACCCTTGCACAGGTGCCACGTTAATCTTCTCTGTGTCATTCCAATTTTAGTGTATGTGCTGCCGAAGCGAGCACCTACCAAACAGTTAAAGAAGAGTTAATACCTATTCTTCTCAAACTATTCCAAAAAAAATAGAAAAGGAAGGAATACTTCCAAATTAATTCTATGAGGCCTGCATTATCCTGACAGCAAAACCAGATAAAGACACTACACAGCAAAACAAAACAAAGCAACCCAACAGGCCAATATCTCTTATGAACATAGATGCAAAAATCCCCAACAAAATAATAGCAAAGTGAATCCAACAATACATTAAAAAAATCATTCACCACGATTAGATAGGATTTATTCCAGGGGTGCAAGCATGGTTTAATATTTACATATCAATTAATATGATACATTACAAGAGAAAGGATAAAAACCATATGATCATCTCAATAAAGGCAGAAATATCATTTGACAAAGTACAAAGTCCATTCATGATAAAAACTCTCAACAAAGTAGGTTTAGAGGGAACATATCTCAACATAATAAAGGTCATATATGCAAAACTCACAGCCAACATCATACTCAATGGTGAAAAACTGAGAGATTTTCCTTTAAGATCAGGTACAAGACAGGATGTCCACTCTCACCACTTTTATTCAACATAGTGCTGGAAGTCCTAACCACATCAATCAGATGAGGAAAAATAAAAGGCATCCAAAGTGGTAAGGAAGAAGTAAAACTTTCACTATTTGCAGATGACATGATACTATATACAGAAAACCCTAAAGACTCCACCAAAAAACTACTAGAACTGATAAACGAATTCAGTAAGTCACAGGATACAAAATTAATATATAGAAATCTATTGCATTTCTATACAATAATGAAGTAATTAAAGATACTAAGAGAAATTAAGAAGACAATCCCATTTACAATTGCACCAAAAAAAAAAGTTGATGCTAAGTTTTTAGACAACAATAAAAGATAGAAATTTGGTAACAGGTAAATAAAATGCAGTAATCTTCTTTTCCTGTTTGGAAGGAAGAAATATTGAATAACTTTAGAGTTTGGTAAAAATTTTACATATATATGTAGAATATAAGGGTGGCCACTAAGGAAGAGAAATACAATTTACAGCTTCCAAATGAGGAAAGCATAAAGGATGAGGGGAAAATATAGAAAAGCTTTTCAATCTAGTGAAAAACCAGAACTAAAGCAAATGTAAATAATGGTAAACAGAACACATAAAATGGTAAAAAATAAATCCAGATTTCATTAATCACATAAATGTAAATTAGGATTAAACCAACATATTGAATAGCAAACAGAATCAGATTTCATAAAAATATAAAACCAGCTACATGTTGCTTATAAGAGATACATTCAAAGTAAAATGACACAGAAGACTTAAAGGGATAAAGATATACTAGGCAGAATTCTGCTTCTGGAAATGATAGAGCAGCTTTTATCTAAGTCTTCTATAACAATTATAAACTCTGGGCAACATATTAAAAAACAGCTATCTGAAGGCATGGAGAATGACCAAAAGCAGGCAGAAACTGAGGGGAATCATCATTTTGGGAATCACATCGGGTGAGATTTGTTTATAAAGCTTTTTACCTGAGGGTACTCTCATGTCCTCTTGGGTGCAGGGATGCTAGAACTCAAGCAGAAAAGTGCAGTCTTACTGCTTTGAGGAGTCAATTGGCTGAGTTTAGAGATGCCCAAACAACTTTGAAGTCAGGGAGGATAATCAAAAAAGGAAAGTCACAACATAGAGAGTCCCAAATCTATAATGAACCTCATCCTAATTCTTAGCTGACTTCTTTGGCTGTACCTGTGCAGGACAGACTTCAAGGCGGCAGGTGAAAAACAAAAGGTGGAAGGCTGAAAACTGTGACAGAAATTTCAGCTGCAGCCCATTGCAAAAGAGTTGGAGCTGGAAATTTGGGTCCAGATAGATTAAGTGCCTTCTAAGAAAAAAATGAGCAGTCTTCAAAAGCAGATAATAGAATCTGGAATCTTTACAGTGATTTGTTCCCAATCTTCTGTATACAATAAAATATTACTAAACATGTGGATGTTTATAGCAGCTTTATTCTGCAAGCTGAAAACAACCCAAATGTCTGTCAACAGGGGAATGGATAAATTGAAGACTATTCTAACAATGGAATACTACTCAGATATGAAAAGGAATGAACCAAGGATATATACAACAGCATGGATGTATCTTACAGACCTGCTGAGTGAGACAGGGAAACACAAGAGTATCTGTTGTATGATTCCATGTATGTGATGTTCTAGAAACGGCAAAAAACTATCTATTGTGAAAGAAAACAACCAGAAATAGGATCATCTCTTGTGAGACTGATGGGAGAGGGGTAGGAGGGAACTTGCTGCTTCAATGGATAGGTCCATATCTTGAAGGAGGGTGGCTGTCAAGAACCGTGAAGGGTCTGAGGTTTTACCCTATTTGCAAGATAGCAAGTTAGCCTGCCAATCTTGTGGATGCTGGCAACAGACACAAAACTCCTGGGTCAGAGACAAAGAACTTTATTATCCACAGCACAATAAGCAGTTTGAGCATCATGTTTGCATTGGTTCCTCTTGTCCCCTAAGCCTTAAACAGGTTAACAAAGGGGCCCAGATTGGTGCTGTGTATGCAGTAAGCTTGTGTCAGAACTGAAGATCTTCAACCTTCAGGAACCTGAATCTTTTATAAAGAGCAGTAAGTGTACCTGCCCTTTGCTCTGGAAGAAGACATTATCTTTATCATACTGGACAGTAAACGAACCTGCCTTTTGCTCCAGAGGGGACATTACCTTTCAAGACTGTTCACTATAAAAACATTCCTGAAAAGAGAGACATTGCCTCTGCTTACAAGACATACGGAAACCGTCTCCAACAGTTATAAGAGCGTATGCATTTGTCAAAATTTATTGAACCTTATACTTATTATTTGCACACTGCACTATAATTTTTACCTCAAAAATAAAACAGAACAAAAAGACCTGTAAAACAAACAAAAAGAATTAGGTGTGTACAAATTAAGGGGGAAACTAATAGGGAATTCTTTTGTTTGGGTGAATCCTTTGAAAGAGGTTTGGGAGGAGCCAGCCTGCTCTACCCAAGTGGCAGCTGACCCTACAGTACACTATTTCTTCAAACTACATAAGAATTAGACTATATACATAAGGGCAAGGAAGCTATTATTTTTCTTCTCACCACTGTGTCCCTGAGCACTCAGTACATAGGTGCTCAATATAGTTGCTAGCTAAGATTGTGCAACCAAGGTAAAAAAGGGAGCAATGCTTTCACCCCAAAGCCACTGAGTCATCATTCCTTTTTCTGCCATCTGTAGTCCTTCTCTCTTTTGCTTTCTTCACTTCCGCTCATCTCAATTATACTTTTCTCTCCTTTTCT
This sequence comes from Phoca vitulina, assembly GCF_004348235.1. Classification (NCBI taxonomy): domain Eukaryota; kingdom Metazoa; phylum Chordata; class Mammalia; order Carnivora; family Phocidae; genus Phoca; species Phoca vitulina. Next base: position 54,195,170 of record NW_022589704.1, read on the forward strand.
ATCACCCCTCTCTCTCAAGGGGCCACAAAATGAAATAAAATTCTCTCTCCATCACATGCTCTATTTTTGTGACAAAGATTTTATACTTCATTCTTAAACAAAGAACAACGCTTGAATTACAGTGTGTGAACTTAAGCGAAGACATGGAGTCATACTTCTTTTTTTTTTTTTTTTTTTTTT